>NC_043704.1:71555097-71566301 GCF_006229205.1 Suricata suricatta
AACACTGGGGTACATGTGCTCCTATGCATCAGCATTTCTGTCTCTCTTGGGTAAATCCCTAGCAGGGCTATTGCTGGGTCATAAGGGAGTTCTATGGATAGTTTTTTGAGGAAGCTCCACACTGTTTTCCAGAGCGGCTGCACCAGTTTACATTCCCACCAACAGTGTAGGAGGGTGCCCGTCTCTCCACACCCTCGCCAGCACCTATAGTCTCTTGATTTGTTCATTTTAGCCACTCTGACTGGCGTGAGTTGGTATCTCAGTGTGGTTTTGATTTGTGTTTCCCTGATGATGAGAATATTAACTTGTTTTTTTTAAATAACTGGTACCAAATAAGATCAGTTTGTCTAAAAGCAGTAACAGGCTTTTGTTCATATTCAAGAAAATGTCTGCCAAATCCTACATCTAAATAACCATGGTTCATCAGGAATTTTTCAAGTAAATACAATGTTCCATGACAAAAGCAGCAAGTTTCGCTCACAACTCTAACAACCATACACATGCTTTTCCTTAAAGTATGTGCAGTACTTCAGTATGCAGAAGTGCTTTATGCATACCCTATTTCATAAAAGAGAATAGTTTAAAAATGTGTACTCAGGGGTCAAGATTGAATGAAATTAATTTAACCTACTTCATTAAAAACATTCTTTAAAAAATAAGCTTTTGTTTATTGTGAGTATATAGCAGTGAAGACTTTACAGTTTGGTGTCACTGCCCTGTTTCAATTAAGATATAATAGTCTGATTCATCATTGCTTTTGAACCATTAGTCCAAATGTCAATAATGTTAAAAAGGCAAATAACTTATGAAAATAATTTTGACCTTACATACACACAGACCACACTTTAAATCAATCCTGTCCTACGAGGAAACAGTACTCCAAAGACCTTTATCAAGTTATAATAAAATCTAATATGAAAGTTAGGACTGACTCCCTAACTATATAGTCATTCTCATCCCCCTCTTTGCTGTATATCAAACCTAAGGTAAAAGAAGGAAAGAATTTCAAATGGGAACTCTTTAGCCTCTTTACAACAGTAAAACAGCACAGAATTTATTTCCTGTAGTCTACCCCCCTGAGAAATCCTGCCTTATTCCTTGCAATAAAGAAAAGATAAAGCTTCCAAGGGCATCACCCCTCAATCCCAAAATCCACTCACAACATTTATATGAAAAAAAAAATCATGAACAATACTTTATTACTTCTGGTATATTAACAGCAAAATGACTGGCTGAATCAAAGTCCAGAAAGCCTATATTATACTTCAATATTCAGTTCTTACAGTTTTCTTCCTCTCATTGTTATTTCTGAATCCAGACAGCATATATTCTGTTCTTACTACAGTAAACTCCAAAGGTGCCAAGTCAGATTGATTTTAAAAAACTCCAACTAAGGTGTTTTTTCAAATCAAAACATACAGTTTATGTCATTTATTTCTTCTCCTTTATTCTAGTTTACCTATAAAACTTTTTATATGTCTATTTCTCTGCATCACTGTTCTCAGTGTGTACAACATACATTTCTATGACTTTGCCTGGCCAGATTATAACTTTGTTACTATTTTTAATACACCTATTAATGCCTAAAATATTTGGCTTGCAAAGGGTAAGTGCTCATTAAACTAAAACTATATATTTTCTTTAAATCCAATTAAATGTCCCATTTTCTATAGTCTCTCTAAGCACCCAGATTGATATCACAATTTTTTGCATGGATTAGGTATCACTTTCTCCTTTGTTCAAAATAAGAATAGTGCTTCTGGAAATTAAGAAAAAGTAAAGATAAGGCATATCAAGGCAGTAAGGATATGATAGACAAGTAAGCGCCCCCAAAAAACAAAATATAATCAGTCTTTAAATGATACATTTTTGTTTCCATTACAAGGTGGTAGTTCTTTTTGCTAATTTTCCTCTTTTTGGCCCTCTACAACAAATATCAACTTCTTAATCTGGTTTTCTCCTTGGGAAGAATCAACAGTGCAATTTTTCTGAAGGGAGTACAGAATTATGTAAGAATTAACTCTATCTATACTTGAAGTAATCTTCTCTGAGCAAACCTTCACATCTTTTGATAGCTTCAGTACAAGTCTAAAGATAACAAGAGAGTCCAACAAAACTAAGGGAAAAAGGTGAACTTACCACCAAACAAGGGTTCTGGCTCCACCAATATTTCCTGTTTTTGAGGAATTGGGGCACGAACTTCTTCTCTATCAAAAGAAGTAGGAAAATAGCAAAAGGAAAACTGTTTTCTGCTACATGTTCTCTATATAACTACTGTGAATGCATTCAAATTAACAACTAACATGAACATCAAACTTAGTGACTGTTAGGAACCATGGTGTTAAATGACTGCTAGATGGTTTCTATACAGAGGTCAACTAGAATAAAGTACCTGGCATAATAGATGGCTCAAATGATTTCTGAAAAAAGAGAACAAGGGCATCTGGATAGCTCAATCAGTTAAGTGTCTGATTCTTGATTTCGGCTCAGGTCATGTTCTCACGATTTGTGAGTTTGAGGCCTGCATTGGGCTCTGTGTTGACAGTGTGGAGCCTACTTGGGATTCTCTCTTTCCCCCCCTCTCGGCCAATTCCCTTGGTTATACTTGCTCGCTCTCTCTCTCTCTCTTTCTCTAAAATAAGTAATAAATAAACTTAAAAAATAAATTTAAGGGGCACCTAGATGGCTCAGTCGGTTGAGCATCCAACTTCAGCCCAGGTATGATTTCACTGTTTTTGAGTTTGAGCCCCGCATCAGGCTCTGTGCTCACAGCTCAAAGTCTGGAGCCCATTTCGGATTCTGTGTCTCCCTCTCTCTCTCTCTGACCCTCTCCCGCTCACACTCTGTGTTTCTCTCTCTCAAATTTGAATAAACATTAAAAAAATTCTTTTTAATTAATTAAAAAAAGAGAGAACAAACAGAAAAAGAAAAAAATTTTCCCCTTTCCTCTCAAAGTTTCTATTCTAGATTCTTTTCAGAAAACAAAAGGAGCTTACCAAAAACAAAACAGAAAATCAGACAAAAAAATTAATGGAGGAGCACCTGGGTGGCTCAGTCGGTTAGGCATCCAACTCTTGATTTCAGCTCAGGTAATGGTCTCATGGTTCATGACATCAAGCCCACCTTGGGCTCTGCGCTGACAGTATGGAGCCTGTTTGGGATTCTCTCTCTCCCTCTTTCTCTGCTCTTCCCCTGCCCACCTGAGCACACGTGCTCTCCAAATAAATAAACATTTTTTTAAAAAGCTAATGAAAAAATATAGGCATAATAAAAGCAGTGACATTACTATTACATCAAACAATGTATCATTAAATCACAGATGTATTAAAATAGCTTAAATAAATAAGCAGTGAATTTTATGTTATGAAGATGGTTAACATAGGTATTATCTTGGATTATTTATTAAATAGATTTCATATATAAAGAACAGAAAAAGTAATTATTCATTTTAAAGGCCTATAAACTTCAAAGTTTATCTCCAGAGAGTTTACTAATAACCTATCTCTTCTAGTAAAAACTACTCAGAAATACTGTAAAAATGGTGTATATTCCTTTAAATATGTTTAACTATTTTATAGTTTAAACTCAAATGTGAATTTCTATTTATTAAATTCACAGCAAGGAAGAGTGAGTTCGAAATTTATTATTGTCCTGCTTACAATGTTAAGTTAGGCCTATGTTTTTCATTCAGGTGTTCCTAATAGTAATAACTGAGCTTAAGGCCCTGCTTTTGATATCAAAGAGCTGGAACTCTAAAACATATTTTATGAAATCATTTGTCAACAAAAACATCCAACAACAACAAGCTGGACAAATACAGTAAGCCAAATGATGAAGTGATAAAGGCCAATTCAAAATTATGTTAAGTACATCAGTCACTGCTCACACATAAAATTTAAAGAATCTGAAGGAACAATGTATTTATAAGAGGAAGAGGAAGCTCTATTAATCCTCTTTCAAAGAGAATTAGCCTATTATCTTAAGAAAATTAAGAATTTAGAAGACCTCTTCTACCTAAATAAATCTTTCCATGATTGCTATACCTCATTTTACAGCATGTATAAAATTATCTCAATCTATGACAGTTTAATTACTCAGAAAACAAATTTTAATCTGATGAAATATATCAATTAGGGGATGGATTAACTAGTAGTCACTATATGGGAAAACTTGTTTACTACATATTTGAGGGTATCTGTCCCAAGATTGTGAGCTACCTAACAAAATGAAATGAATTTTCACTGTAAAGAGTGAAAATTCGGAATTAGGAGCCATTATCAAGTGTTAACCAATTAGCGATATAAATAAGTCCAATTATAATGTAATTCATAGGAAAAGACATTCATCTTTCAAAACTAGTTTTACTTTTAATTAATTAATTAATTAATTAATTATTTAGGTAAGGCTCCATGCCCAGTGTGGAGCTTGAACTCATGGCCCTGAGATCAAGAGCTGCACGCTCTATTGACTGAGCCAGCCAGGTGCCCCATATCAAAACTACTTTTAAACACAATTAAGAAAACATGCTTTGTACAGTGAGAACAGTTATATTCTCCCAAATGAGCTGTGAATACCTGTTACTCAAGTTTCTGTAAGCTAAATCATGTTTTCATATTGATTTTCATGAAAAATCAGAGCTATGTTGGGGGAGAATAGGATATCAACATCTGAAATAGACAGCCAACACTGCTAGGAAAAAAGTTTATGAAGTATTAATAATGATCCCTAAAGTTCACTCTTCATGTGGAAACAATTATTACTCCAGAATCTGGAGCCAGAGGCAACTCTGTCTTGATTGTTATTTGGCTTTTTAAATCTATCTCCAATTTAAAAATAATATCCATCCATGCCTTTGGTCTATTCCCTTAAAGAGAAGACTCCTCTTGTCTAATGTCTCATGTTGTAAACACCAAAAGTTATAAAGAGCTCTAAGTATTAAAGTCTTATTTAAGGATCTGCATAATTTTGTTTCAAATATTAATGGTTTTCCTTGAGTAACATTCATCTCTAATATTTTCCAAAGACCTGGAATTTTGCCTAGAAGGTATTCATTTCAAATGCTCATTGGTATCAAATGTAAAAGGCAAAAAACATCCAAATCTGTTCACCATTAATTATCAGTCTCTACAGAGTACAGTTCCATATGCTTAAGGAGCTTCTAATGATTAACTACATTTAACTATCTTTAAGGTATAAAAGACTATCATTATTTTTCAAGAAATTTTCATGGCAACTCAAAACTCTCCTGGGACAATGTAAGTAAATCCAAAATTGGGAAATCTGAGCTTTAGTGAGATTTATTTCCATCCATATCTGCTACGTAATTACTGTGCAGCTTAGGAAACTGACTATTCCTCTGCTTTCTCATCTGTAAAATGTGCCTAATAATGTCATCTTATAGGGTTCTTTTGAAGAGTAAATAATAGACATGACTGCGCTCTAGAGAATTTAAGGTACAGAAGTATAAAATTTTCCACATGACATTTTCAGATGCTTTCAACTTTTAATTTTTTCAAAACCAGAGAATTAGCCTGATAAAAATGCAACTCCCTAATTTAGGCAAGGGGTAGCTCCTAACAAGAAATAATAAATTCATACTCTGTGTGTGGTCTGACTGTGGAGACACTTGCTGAACTGGTACTGGGCTCTTCAGCAATTCCTCCACCATCCAAAAACATAGTGACGGCCATCTCCAGATTATTGTTGCAGGCTTCGAGCATATGTTTCCCTACACTTTCGCTTGCACCTGAAACAACAAAAAGACAAAGAAAAAGTTAAAAATAAAAAGACACCTTCTTATATTCGGTTCATGTTAGAATACAGAATTCCCAAGCAAACTAATAGTACTTTTCCCCTTTTAGGATGAGTGACTTAAAAAAACAAAAAACAAAAAACAAAAACACCCTGTTTATTTACTTTTATAATGTTGGCTGATTGGTAAATATACAAAACTAAAAAAGAAACTAACAGCATTAAAATAGTGGTCTTCCTTCATAATAAAACCAAACTAAATAAAGCATGTCTTTAAATGGAGCAACCACATATTTGTTAACAAAACTGGAAAAAAAAAAAAAGAAAGAAAGCAAAATGAAAGATTACATTCTAGAAAGTGAAACATTTTGTTAGGATGCATTTCAATCAATTAGCATTTGTTTCCATTAAAAAGAAAGCATTTTTTAAAATAACAATCACTTCTCTAATTGAGGTGGGACATTTTTGTTGATAATATAATCAAGTCAAACTGTGGTAAGAAATGTCAATCTTCATCATTTAAAAATGGCCTTATCACACATTTCTTTCTTCATTGGTAAAGCCAGCATAGTTTTCTAAATGCAATATACACTGGTAAAGCCCTTTACAAAAACAATTTTACAACACATATCAAAAAGTACTCCCTCCTTTTTGATCCAGTAATTTGGGCTTTCTAGTCAACAAAGTACTTACTCTTTATTTATTCCACATCAACTACTACATGCACAAATACGTCCATATACATGTCTAGTATTGTTTCAGCTAATATTGAAAAACTGGCAACATAAATATCCAATAGTACTAGAGTCTAAATTGTAGAATTTATTTGCTGGAACACTTCATGACCATTAAATTAGCAACTCAGGCGGTGCCTAGGTGTCTCAATTGGTGAAGCATCTGATTTTGGCTCAGGTCATGATCTCAGGGTTCATGAGATCAAGCCCTGCGTCATGCTCTAGGCTGACAGCACGTTGCCTGCTTAGGATTGTCCCTCTCTGTCTCTCTCTGCCTCTCCCCTGTTCTCTCTCTTTCTCGCTCTCAAAATAAACAAACATAAAAAAAGTGGGGGGCATCTCAGGTTTTCCATCTGGTATGACTTTCCTTCTACCAGAAGCATGTCCCATATAATTTCCTTCTAGGGGGTGTGTATGTGTGTTGGGTCTGAAAATGTCTTTATTTTGCTGTCATTCGTAAATGACAGCTTTATTTGGATATTCTATTTTCAAGTTGACAGCTATTTTCGCTCAGAAAAGAGAGCATTCCAATGTCCTCCAGCTTCTGTTGTTGCTGCTGGGAAATCAGTTGCTGGACCAGAGAAAATCATTTTTATAGCAATCTGTTGTTCCTCTCTATATGCTTTTAAGATTTTTTTATCTGTCTTTGGTCTTCTGAAGCTTCACTCCAGTCTGTCATGGATGATTTTATTTTTCTCCTTGGGATTTACTGCACTTCTACCATGTAAGGAATGTTATCTTTTATCAATTCTGAAAAATTCTCCGCTATTTCTATTTAACAATGACCATACTTCTCCATTCACTTACTTCTTTCTGAAACTCCATTTAGATATATATATTAGAACTCTTCACTCTATACTGTGTCAGTCTGGTTTTTTTTTTTAATCTGTTCACTGGGTTTTCAATTTCAATTAATTTTTTATAATTGGAAGTTATTTTTGTTTTTTTCCTAATATACTGGACCATGTTTCAGAGACCCTTCATATTCATATTTTTTTAATAAGTCTTTCTTTTTATTTTTTTTATTCATTTTTGAGAGACAGAGAGAGAGAGACAGCAAGCAGGGGAGGGTCAGAGAGAGAGGGAGACACAGAATCCGAACCAGGCTCCAGGCTCTGAGCTGTTAGCACAGAGCCCGATGCAGGGCTTGAACCCACGAACAGTGAGATCATGACCTGAGCTGAAGCTGGACGCTTAACTGACTGAGCCACCCAGGTGCCCCCATATTCATATTTTAATCTTTATATTTCTTCAAACATGTTGATCAACTTACTGGAATTACTAAGAAAAAACAAACTTTCTGTAGTCTGTAGGGGTCATCATCTCATTTCAGCTGGCTCTTGTTTCTTGTGGCTTTTGTCTTGTGGAATGGTTTTTCTGCATTTTGTGTTTTTTTTCACCTGTGACCTCTTATGCTTTGGATTTTTAATTCTGTAGAGTTTTAAAGCAGTGGTTGAAGGTAAACTCCTCCTAAGAGGATGTGATTTTAATAGTGGTTTTTTGTTTTGGTTTGGTTTTTTATTGTCAAGTTAGTCAACATACCGTGTACGTGTAGTGTTGGCTTCAGGAGTAGATTCTTATGATTCATCACTTACATACAACACCCAGTGCTCATCCCAACAAGTGCTCTCCTCAATGTCCAGCACTCATTTGCCCCACCCCCGTCAACCCTCAGTTTGTTCTCTGTATTTAAGAGACTCTTAAGGTTTGTCTCCTTCTAATTTTTCTTTTCCTTCCTCCATGGTCATCTGTTAAGTCTCTCAAATTCCACATGTGACTGAAATCATGTATCTTTCTCTGACTGACTTATTTCACTTAGTATAATACCCTCCAGTTCCATCTACATTGCTGCAAATGGCAAGATTTCATTCTTTTTTTATTGCTGAGTATTCTTGCATTGTGTATATATATCACATCTTCTTTATCCACTCATCAGTTGATGGACATTTGGGCTCTTTCCATACTTTGGCTACTGTTGATAGTGCTGCTATAAACATTAGTGTGCACTGCCGCTTTGAATCAGCACTCCTGTATCCTTGGATAAATTCCTAGTAGTGCAATTGCTGGGTCGTAAGTTAATTCTATGATTTGATAGGTTTTTTAAGGCACCTGTGGGCATTACCAAACAAAGACCACTTTAAATACATTCTTTTCATTTTTTGTTAATGTTTATTATTTTTGAGAGCAAGAGAACATGAGTAGGGTAGGGGCAGAGAGAGAGGGAGACAAAGAAACTGAAGCAGGCTTCAGGCTCTAAGCTGTCAGAGCAGAGCCCAACGTGGGGCTTGAATCCACAAATGGCAAGAACCTGACCTGAGCTGAAGTCAGGTGCTTAACTGACTGACCCGCCCAGGTGCCTCTAGATACATTCTTAAGTTGGGTAAAACCACATGGAAAATGTGACCCTATAAAAGAGCCTGTTACAAATTCTCAGTGACAGTATCTCCTCACACTCTCCAACTGCCAAGGTTGAAACAAAGTCAGCTTCATTAGGGGGAAGAGTTTCCTTTCAGACTCCTTCCCTTAGGAAGGTCACAAGCTTTGTTTCCCATTTCCTACAGCCTATGAGACTATCAAAAGAGAAGTTTAAAGCCATTAGATTTGGGCAGATTCTACTAGGATGAAGGCTTGCTTTAAAATCTAACTAACATCTGCATTCCCAATTTCATTTCACTTTTAGCCTCAGAGTATTCCTTACTTTCTCACCAACAAATGAAGTATTTTGAAAAAAAAATTTTTTTTAATACTCATTTCATTTAGGATTTTTCTCAGCAAGAGAGTTATTCATGTTATCTCTCCAGTTTTCCCTTACTGCCCGGAAACAGAAGTACTGACTCTACTTCTTAATATCTTTCATTTTTCTCTTCTCCACTATTATTTCTAAGCTTTAAATCAAATGCATAATACTTCTTATTTGGATTACTACAATAGACTCCTAATTGATCATAATTCTATCTTCTACCTTGCTGCTGAGTTTATGCTCCAAAATACAAGTCTGATTCTTATTCTTCCTGTCCCTTTCCCTCCTCCCATCCCCCCCGCCCCCCACATCCATTTAAAACTCTTTAATGGGGGCGCCTGGGTGGCTCAGTCAGTTGAGCGTCCACCTTTGGCTCAGGTCATGATCTCATGGTTTGTGGGTTTGAGCCCCGCATCAGGGTCTGTGCTGACAGCTAGCTCAGAGCCTGGAGCCTGCTTTGGATTCTGTGTCTCTTTCTCTCCTGCCCCTCCCCTGTTCACGCTCTGTCTCTCTCTGCCTCTCAAAAATAAATAAATGTCAAAAATAAAAATAAAAACAAATAAAACTCTTTAGTGGCTCTCTGACACCAAGGTATACAAGCATAAATTCCAAGCCCTCATGATCTGGAAAGTCCCTTCTGATCAAACCTCAGCTCATCTCTCTGGTTTTGCCTCTTCTCTTCCCTATCCTACAAATTCAGTATAGCCTTACTAAATTACATGCTTACACTGTTCTTATCCTCTTCATCTCCCCTTCATCTAGTTCATCCATGTTCAAGAATCACGCTAAGGTTACTTTGCCAATTTGTGTGCTAAGCATTCTCTACACTACTTCCCCACTCCCATCTCTATGACACTCTTCTACTGTGTACATGAATACACTACTAAGCAGTCTATGCTGGTTTACTTTCTGGTTCCCCAGAAAGAGAAGAAGCTTCTTGAACACAGGGACTGGATTCTCTCCTTCGTATCCCTAGAACCTAGCATTGTGTTTGATTCCATGTGATCAATGTCTAATAAATTGACTTAGAGCCATCTTATGGGACTTCAGCTCACCAGTAAACACACCAGAGAAAGGTCAGGCTTCAGCCAAAATAGTGCTTCCATATCCTTTGAATTTTATACTGTGTATGTTTATGCTTTAACTTTCATTTATAAAGCGCTATGGTTACACTGTGCAAATCAGAAACAGCAAATGGGTACTTAAGGTACATGTTTTTGGGGTGCCTGGGTGGCTCAGTCGGTTGGGTGGCCGACACTTTGGCTCAGGTCATGATCTCGCAGTTCCTGGGTTCGAGCCCCGCATCAGGCTCTGTGCTGACAGCTCAGAGCCTGGAGCCTGCTTCTGATTCAGTGTCTCCCTCTCTCTCTGACCGTCCCCTGCTCATGCTCTGGGTCTCCCTCTCTCAAAAAAAAAAAAAAAAAAGATACACATTCTTAAGATTAAATTTCCAGTGGGAACATTACATACAAATTTTAAAAGTGGTCAACCTCAAACAATGTAAAGCGAAATTAACACGCTCCAAAAATCTGTCAGAGGATAGAGTAGATATAACTTTGTCAGACAGCTGACAAAGACATATATCTAAGATGCCAGTGAAAAACACTGAACAAAATTATTTCATGAAGGGTTGTGGCTGGCTCAGTAGGTAGAGCATGTGACTCTTGATCTTGGTATGATAAGTTCAAGCTCCAGATTGGGGGTAGAGTTTATTAAAAAAAATAGTAAAATTTTTTTATTAAAAAAATTTTTCATGAAATACAAGTGAAAAAACCATGAACGCATAATATTAGGATTTAATGTTAAATCAGTAAAAAAAAATTATAAAAAACATCTGATCATTTCACTTAGATCTCCAGAAGTCTACATAGTTATGTCAGCAACAAATCTCTCTTGAAATTGGACAAATAGAGATCAGCCTTTCATTTGGGGTTTGCCATATATCTGGGTGTGTGTGTGTGTGTGTGTGTGTGTGTGTG
>NC_043704.1:71566401-71611405 GCF_006229205.1 Suricata suricatta
TATATACACAATGGCAATGAGAAAGAATGAAACCCAGTCATTTGTAGCAAAGTGGATGGACCTCGAGGGTGTCATGCTAAGCAAAATAAGTCAGGTGGAGAAGGACAGATACAATATGTTGTCACTCATAGGTCTAACAGGAGAAACCTAACAGAGGACCATGGGGAAGGGAAGGGGGAAAGAGAGTTGAGGAGAGAGAGGGACGCAAAACCTGAGAGAATATTGAATACTGAAAACGAACCGAGGGTTGAAGGGGGAGTAGAAGGGGGAAGGGAGGTGGTGGTAATGGAGGAGGGCACTTGTGGGGAAGAGCACTGGGTGTTATATGGAAACCAATTTGACAATAAACTATTTTTTTAAAAAGGCTTCATATATTATTGAAACTTAAGAAATTTCCAACTCTTCTCTCTCCTTCAACAGCAAACATCCCATCAGTCAACCAAAAATCCCTACAAGTCCCATCTAATTGATACCACTCCTAACCATCCTGTTCACTCTATCCATTGCTATAACTTTAATTCAAACCTTCACCTGTTACGTGAACTAGTGCACCTCTCTGCTCTTGGTCATGCTCCCTTTGATACATCTTCTACACTGCAAGATAATGTAAATTTAATTGTCTTCTTCTGTATCAACAGTTCTACATTGCCGAATGGAAGTTTTCATCTCTCTCAAGCTGCCATTAAGATTTGGCCCTTGTTGGGGTGCCTGGGTGGCTCAGTTCCTTAAGTGTCTAACTCTCAGTTTTGGCTCAGGTCATGATCTCACAGTTCATGATTTTGAGCCCTGCATCAGGCTCTGCACCAACAATGCAGAGCCTGCTCAGGATTCTGTCTCCCTCTCTCTGTGCCCCTCCCCTGCTCGTACTCTCTCTAAAAATAAATAAATAAACTTAAAAAAAAAAAGGATTTGGCACTTATTTACTGCTCCCAAATGATACCCCTCTGCTCTCATCTCACCCTATACTACTCCCTCCAGCCACACAGGTATATACCATCTAGGCAGAGCCCTTGGTGGTACTTTTCTTTGCATAATATGGATAGTAATATCATCAAATCAGTCTCTTCAGTTTTCATAACAACACATCAAATAACCACCTTTCTGATAAGTTCTGGACCCTCCTCTCCTCTTCCCTTCTCACCCTGAAGTAGATACAGGAATAAATATATACTTTTCCATTCAGTCTCAATCTCTATCCTTGTCTCTGTTAGCTTTCCTATCTTGCCAACTTTAAAAACTCATTAAACTTACCTAGTTCTCACTTTTCTCATGCCAGTCATCTACCCCTAAGTTCACAATCGAGCTGAATTAACAACTCTCCAGTTCTAGTATATACAAATTTACTTTCTCACCATTAATAAACACACTTTAAAAAAATGAAATTTCAAAACATAAACAAATGCAACTTATTGAGGGGAAAGGAGAGTTCAAATAATCCCAAGAGCCAACCCTATGTTAGCTAATTTCAGGGAAAACCCAGCACAAATCTGATGAAGAATTTCAAGACTCATGTGCTTCCATATCATTTCTTATAAAAACCCAAGGCTTTGGTTTAGTGCCTTCCTAATATTTTTCCATTATGTCCAGTTATAGTGTGTTGTATTATGCTTCTTAAATGCTAGTCTGTAAATTCAGTGTCTATTGTACTCCACTTTAATTTACTTACCTACACAGCAACTTTTGAAAGTTAAAAGGTTACAGTAGATAGACTCCTCCGGCTGCTTACTCTACCAAAGACATGCATGAACTGTTATATTATCTACTAACCTTTTCCTTTACAGAGAACTAAATGGCTGAGTTCATATCATTTTTGGTTCTTGGCTTTCTAGGTGCTCACGTCACAGTGAAGTGCCATTTAAAAAGCACAAAAAATATGGAAACCAACTTGACAATAAACTATAAAAAATATATATAAATAAAAAAACAATAAAGTTTATTAATTTTTTTAAGAAGTGAAAAAAAAAGGCACAAAGAACTAACTGCTGATGGGGGACTAAAACTCCTTCTGCCATAATACCAACCAACGATAGCTGCCCTCACCCCTTCTCAAATGTGTTCATAAGGAAATTCAACTTAAGAATGACCCCTGCATACAAATAGTTGTCATCCTCTCCACCACTCTCCGGCTATCAGAACTCCAATGCCAATGATATGAGAACCCTTTGGAGAATTTGTGGGCTTTGATGTAAAATAAAAGATGCTATTAAAATTGGGAACTTGTAAAGCCACTCCTCAAGCAGGCTAGCCTATCAACAATATGGTTTGCCTATCCTAAAAGTCTTTTCATAACTGCCTAATTTTTTTTTTTACTTTATTATGCTGCCTAACCACTAAGAGATTAATTTTTAAAATGAAAAACACAAGGGGGTGCCTGGGTGGCTCAGTCAGTTAAGCATCCAACTTCCGCTCAGGTCATAATCTCACGGTTCGTGGGTTCGAACCCCACTTTGGGCTCTGTGCTGACAGCTAGCT
This sequence comes from Suricata suricatta, assembly GCF_006229205.1. Taxonomy (NCBI): domain Eukaryota; kingdom Metazoa; phylum Chordata; class Mammalia; order Carnivora; family Herpestidae; genus Suricata; species Suricata suricatta. The sequence goes on from NC_043704.1 coordinate 71,568,874, forward strand.
CAGAGCCTGGAGCCTGCTTTGGATTCTGTATCTCCCTCTCTCTCTGAACCTCCTCTGCTTGCGCGATTTCTCTCTGTCTCTCAAAAAGAATTAAAAAACATTAAAAATGAAAAACACTTACTGAACAATTAAGGATGTATCAATTATTTCACAATGTGAATTAATTCAATCATATTGCTTCTCCCTAAAACTCACTAAGAGATGAAGGTTAAGATATGAGATTTAGGAAGCTGGTCAGGAAAAAGGAGATATAAGTAGCTTTAGCATCCCAGGTACCTTTTGGAGGAGAGCTAAGAAAGGCCTACGTAAGTGCCACATAGGGGTGAGAAGTACCTTAAAGCATGAAAAAGACACTGGGTACCTGGGAACAGAGACACCAAACAGTTATCAAAATTTTTTCTCTGGCCAGTCCTATATTTCATAAGAAGAGAATAACTTTTTTTTTTAAGTTTATTTATCTTGAGAGAGAGAGAGAGAGAGAGAGAGAGAGAGAACATGCACACACATACATGCAAACAGGGGAACGGCAGAAAGAAAAAGAGAGAGAGAGAAGAGAGAGAAGAGAGAGAAGAGAGAAGAGAGAAGAGAGAAGAGAGAGAGAGAGAGAGAGAGAGAGAGAATCCTAAGCAGGCTCTGTGCTGCCAGCATGTAGCCCGACACGGGGCTTGATCCCACAAACCGTGAGATCCTGACCTGAGCCAAAATCAAAAGTTGGACACCCAACCAGCTAAGCCACCCATGCACCCTAAGGATAACATTTTTTTATGTTCCCTTCAGTTCTCAGGCTAGAGAGTGTAATATAGATATTAAGAGTCTGGATACTACTCAGATAAACCTGAGTTTGACTTCTAGTTCTTTCACTCACTAGTTATGTGACTTTGATCTAGTTACTAATTTCTCTAGCTCTCTGTTTCCTCAGTTATAAAATGGGGATATTATCAGGGGCGCCTAGGTGGCTCAGTCGGTTAAGCCTCTGACTTTGGCTCAGGTCAGATCTCACGTTCGTGGGTTCAGGCCCCGCATCAGGCTCTGTGCTGACAGCTCGGAGCCTGGAGCCTGCTTCTGGTTCTGTGTCTCCGTCTCTCTCTGCCCTTCCCCGTCTCATGCTCTGTCACTCTCTATATCAAAAATAAATAAAACATTAAAAAATTTTTTAATAAAATAAAATGGGGATATTATCAACTTCATGAAACGCTTGTGTAGAGTAAGAAAATTCATAGTAGGGCACCTGGGTGGCTCAGTCAGTTCAGCACCTGACTTTAGCTCAGGTCATGATCCAATGGTTCATTAGTTTGAGCCCTGTGTGGGCTCGCTGCTGTCAGCCTGTCAGCACAGAGCCTGCTTCAGATCCTCTGTCCCCCTATCTCTTTGCCTCTCCTCCAATTATGCTCTCTTTCTCTCTCAAAAAATAAATAAAAACATTTTTAAAAAAATTCACATTGAAGAACTTAGCACAGCTCCTTACTGGCAAACAGGCAGGAAGAGTTAAGACATCTCACAGTTTTCTTTCCCTCACTCATCCGATGTATGAACGAAGAACATGTACTTCACTCATGTTGAACGCTCATTTTTCTAAAGCAGGAGTAAAATAAGAACTATCACTCTAGAAAAAAGTAAATGTTATAAAGAACGAAACAATGCTGAAAGAGATCTGCTTTAAGAAATTTGTAACTAAGCAGTATTCCAGTGTGACTGAGAAGCATCAGGGGCTAATGCAGAGGCACTAGAAAACTTAATAAAAGTTTAGGTAAGTATTCCAAAATCTCTTAGGTCCACAGGTTTATTAAACTTCATTAAAAGGGATTCTAAAGGGAATTCTTTAAAGTCATTCTTTTTAAAAAAAATTTTTTTTAACGTTCTATATATTTTTGAGTGACAGAGTCAGAGCATCAGCGGGGGAGGGGTAGAGAGAGAGGGAGACATGGAATCTGAAGCAGGCTCCAGGCTCTGAGCTGTCAGCACAGAGCCCAATGCGGGGCTCGAACTCACGAACTATGAGATCATGACCTAAGCTGAAGTCGGATGCTTAACCGACTGAGCCACCCAGGCGCCCCATTTAAAGTCATTCTTAAAGGGAACGGCTTTAAGACACAAAAATAAAGCCCTAATAAAAGAACTATAACTGTGATATTTTGGGGGCAGATGGTACCAACAGTGGAGGCCTAGAACTGCCATCCTGTTTATAATCCTTACTTAACCATTTGATGTTAGAATCTAAGCTGTAGGCAGCATATCCCAGAGAGGGCCCTATCATATCTCTGTTGACAATCTGACAGGATAATCTGCATCACTGGAACTTGTCAGGATAGTGACCTGTAAAAGTGTTAAAAAAAAAAAAAAAAAAGAGGGGCCTCTACCTATGCATATTTATTTTTTAAAGTAAGGATATGCTAAATCCTTGCAAGACTAAAGAAGGCAGTATTAGAGACCAAAGAAACAAAGTATACCATTTACCTTCTTAAATGAAGCCAAATTATCTGAGCCATCTTGCTTGCATAATCATTCTTAGTGTATCACTTCTATCATTTAGTGTATCATTTTAGAAATAGACGACAATAGAGAGATAATTCGAGGTTCTGGTAGTTCTTTTTGTTGGGAAGTAATAGAGGCATTTAGTAATGTGAGAGACCATTTTTGGTGTTTCATGACTGGGGTCTGGGTGAGCACAACTGGCAGTTAGTGGAGAGAAGCCAGGGATGTTAAAGCACATTGAAAAATGCCTCCCCTTCCCCAATGACTGCTCACATCTTCATTTCAGACTTACCACCTCCAGAACTATAAGAGAATAAATGTGTGTTAAGCCATGCAGTTTGTGGTAATTTGTTATAGCAGCCATTGGAAACAAACACAAGTGCTAAATCTTCTGCCACAGATGGAACAATCCTACACAATAAAAAATTGTCCCAGTCAAAATGCCAGTAACACTCCCACTGAACTAAACAGAAGAAGATGAAGAAGTAAAGGTTAACTGAGAAGGCAGAGGAAAAGTACGGAGGACTAAATGACATATAGGGGAAAGGAACAGTGATCAACAAGTTTAGTAAGTTGCAAGTTTTACCGATATATTCAGAGATAATAACTATTTTTGATGTGTCAGCTATAAAAAATTTGAAGCTTATTACATTCAGAATAAAAACATACCTTTTTTTTAAAGGGAGGGGGAACTAATAACACAAGTTTGCAGATTAATTTTTTTATAAGTTTATTCTGAGAGAGAGAGAATCCCAAGCAGGCTCTGTGCTGTCAGCGTAGAACCCAACACAGGGCTCAACCTCATGAACCATGAGATCATGACCTGAGTCAAAATCAGGAGTCAGACATTTAACTGACTGAGCCACCCAGGTATCACATGAGTTTGCAGATTTAAATTATCTGTATACTTGTTTAAATAGGCTTATTTTGAAGTCTCAGTATTATAGGTAGCAACCAGATAGCTTAATCTAACCTGGCATCTTAGTGTGTTTGGGCTGCTCTAACAAAAATACCACTGACTAGGCAGCTTAAACAACATTTATGTCTCAGTTCTGGAGGCTGGGAAGTCCAAGATGAAGGCTCCAGAAGATTTGGTGTGTGGTATAGGCCTCCTTCCTGATTCAAAGACAGTTATTTTGGGGTGCCCAGCTGGCTCAGTTGGGAGAGCATGTGACTCTTGATCTTAGGGTTTTGAGTTTGAGTCCCATATTAGGTGTTAAGATAACTTAAAAAAAAAAGGTGGGGTGTATGTGTGTGGCGCTTGAGTGGCTTAGTTGGTTAAGTGTCTGTTTCTTGATTTTGGCTTGGGTCAAATTCAGTTTGTGGAATAGAGTCCTGTGTCAGGCTCTGCACTGATGCCACAGAGCCTGCTTGGGATTCTCTCTCTCCCTCTCTCTCTGCCCCTCCACGACTCGCTCACTGGTGCTCTCGTTCTCTCTCAAAATAAATAAACAAACTTTAAAATAAATAAATTTTTAGAAAGTATATATATAAAAACAAAAAACAAAAACTGCTGTCTCCTTACTGTGTCCTCACAGTAGGGGCAAGCAGGCTTCCTGGAGTCTCTCTCTTTTCTTTTAATGTTTGTTTATTTTGAGAGAGAGACAGATCTTAAGAGGGGCAGGGACAGAGAGAGAGGGAGACACAGAATCTGAAGCAGGCTCCAGGTTCTGAGCTGTCAGCACAGAGCCCAACACAGAGGCTCAAATCCATAAACCGTGAGATCATGACCTAAGCCAAAGTCAGACATTTAACCAACTGAGCCAGCCACCCAGGTGCCCCTCTGGAGTCTCTTTTTTAAGGATACTAGTCTTACTCATGAGAGTTCCATCCTCACATCCTCATAAACTAATCACTTCCCAACCGCCCCCCCCCCATACCAGCACACTGAGGGTTTAGGATATAAATATATGAAATGTTGAGGGGCGGGAGGAACAAAAAATTCAACATATAATCTATGGCAAGAGACCTACTTTACTGTTTCTCACTACCTGCACCCTTTTAATTTTACCCCTATCTTTTCTTCCTTTCATCTGTTTTTCGCTTGCTAATGGCACCAAAGTACATTATTTAACCCAGTCTGTGGTACACAATTTACCAGTGCCCATTTCTTTGCTGTGGCCTCTTAGTTCACACTCTCTCCATTAATGATTTGATGTAGGAAATAGTTCAAAACCTGTAATGCAGTCCATATCTCCACTAGAGCTGGGAGAGTCAAGAGGTTCTCAAAACTATAGTAGTCCCTTATGCCTACATTACTTTCCAGTGCCAAAAAAATGAGTCTCTCCACTACTATCAAGGAACCAAAGTATAGCAGTCACAGAGACAGACAGATAAAAAGAAAGAAAAGAAAAGAACGCCTCTATCGAGCCCTTTTTATCCCAGAAGGATAGAGAACAGAAATGACAGAGACACAAAGAGACTCCTTCCAGGTTCTACATTTCCCCTAGAAATGATAACAAAGTAAGTTAGACTGTACACACAGGAAACAGGAATAGGTGATAGTTGCAAGAAATAAAGTGTAACTTAGCGTATTCAGTATCCCATCCTGAAGTTTTTAAGCATTCAGGAATAGAAAACATTTTTAAAAACATTATACCCAAAAACCTAAATTTACTAAGTATGAGAGTAATGAAATGATTAATTTAAGGGACAGATAAAGATAATTTTTGTTAGATCAACAAAAAGGAAACTAACTTGAGGTGAGTAGTAGTGATATGGTGAAAAATGCAAGAGCCTAGGAGTAGAGAGACCAGATTCTGTCTGCCATTATCTAAGAACAGTGCTACTCAAAGTAAGGTCCTCAGATCAGCTATCTCTAGTTCATGACAAGAACTAAAAAAAAAAAAAAAAAAAAAAAAAAACCCAGAAATTCCAGTGCAAGCATTTAGAAACTTTTATGACAATTTGATAGAGTAATTTTATGTCTGTGGATTTATTTTATTTATTTATTTTTAATTTTTTAAATGCTTTTTATTTATTTTTGAGAGACAGAGAGAGACAGTGCGAACAGGGGAGGGTCAGAGAGAGAGGGAGATACAGAATCTGAAGCAGGCTCCAGGCTCTGACCTAGCTGTCAGCACAGAGCCTGATGCGGGGCTCGAACCCACGAACGTGAGATCTGACCTGAGCCGAAGCCGGACGTTCAAGCAACTGAGCCACCCAGGCACCCCTGTCTGTGGATTTAAAAGTCAGGCTTGAAAGATTTATGGATGGCAAATTATCATATGAAAAAATGCCCAGTATCATTAGTAACTAGGGAAATTCAAATTAAAACCACAATACTCTACAAGTATACACCTATTAAAATGACTACAAAAAATTAAAAATACCAAATAGGTAACTGAACTCTCATACATTACTGATGGGAATGCAAAATCGTAATCATGATCTTGGAAAACAGTTTGGCAATTTCTTAAAGTTATATATCTATCACATAATCCAATAATCCCACTCTAGGTAGTTATCCAAGAGAAACATAAACTTCACACATTGTACACGAATGTTTTTAGCAGCTTTATTTATAATCTCCCAAACTGGAAACAACACAATTACCCACTTACTTAATGTACGAATAAACAAATTCTAGGAAATCCATTCAATGGTATACTATTCACCAATAATAAGGCAAGAACTACTCATAGCACAATATGTATAAATTTTTCAAATGCAGTATGCTAAGTGAAAGAAGCCAGACTCAAAAGGCTACATACTGTGATTCCATTTATGTGACATTCTAGGGGGAAAAAAAAAACACCAATAGACAAAAAGATTAGGTACAGGTGGGGGGAGGGGCTGACTACAAAGGGGCAGGAACATTTTTCTGAGGATGACAGAATTGCTTTGCATCTTCACTGTGGTTACAGAATTGTACTCACTTATCAAAACTTATAATTACACGCTAAAAAGCACAGATTGTACTGCATGCAAATTGTACCTTAATTTTCAAAAGAATTTGGGCTTATATTTTGTATGTGTTTTTATTTTTATTTCATTTTTGAAGTAATTAATTTTTATTGTACTTTTTAAAAGTACTGGTCTACAAAGATTGGAAATATTTTTTAAAAAAGGTCCTTTCCTCCAAATAAATTTGAGAAGCACTGACCTAGACATATAACCCCAAGTCACCTTACTTTTATTTAACTGCTTAATGGGTCAAGATGGGTTTTAATATATCTTCCAGCCCTGATCAAAACAACAACAACAAAACGATGAACGTTAAAGGATTTCTGGTTTCCTCAAATGCCTACATAGTATCTGAGTTACTGCCATACTTCTAATGTTGAAAGTACCATCACACTCTCCTAGTTTCCCTTCCATACCTTTGGTTTCTTTGGAGTCTTCTCTGTACTTTTTTCTTTGCAATGTGTTGGATGTTAGTATTCCTTCAACTTTGTGTCCTTGAGCCTATTGTTTTCTCACAGTACACTTTCCCCTGCAAGAAGCTAACTACTTTTAGAGCTTCAACTGCCATAACTCCTCAGATGTCACTCCTCTTTCTAGACCAATATTCATTTGCTTATTGAACAGCTTTACTTAGAAGTCTATCTAAAACTGAACTAACCATCTTCTCCCCAAATCTCTCCTACTATCCCATAACCTTCACAAACAGCACCTTTATATACCTAGATGTCTGAAACAGAATCCTAAGCTTCATTAGGACTCCTGTGACTTTTTCCTATCTTTCTTCACTTATCTTCCACTTCTCTGGCACAATCTTACTTCAAGACACCAGTGTCTTTCATGGATTAATGCAACAGTCTACTGATCTCTATGCTTACCCCTTCTCCACTGTAGGCAAGTAGCTCTTTCTAAAAAAACCTAAATCTGGTTATGTCACTCATCCACTTAAATTATCATTGATTCCCCACTACAGTTGGAATACAGCCAAGATTTCTTAACATGGGTTATAGGCTCTTCCTAATCTGGCACCCACCTTCTTATCTCTTCAGCTCAATTTACTGCATCTCCCACTAGGTATGCCCTATTCACCTGGAATTATCATCAATTCCCTAAACCTACTGTCTCTCCTTTCTTGTCTCTGTATATGTATATATCTGTCCCTCCTTCAGGCCTTTGTACATTTTCCTTCTGCCAGAAACATCTCTCCTCTAGGTTTAGCTAAAAATTATTTCTTCTGTGAAGTCTTTCTTTACCTCCAACTTTTGTGCTCCCATAATAGCTCCCTACCTTCTCCCATTGTATTGTAACACCTATTTGTGTCTGTATTCCCATTAACTTTTATGCTTTTTGAGCACAGACACCTTCTCTTGTTCACAGTAGTATCCCCCGGATCTGAACCATGCCTGGCACACAGCAATCTATCAATAGTAAATTTATTAGTAAGATTCCATTCACAACTCAAAATGTATTTATTACCTCTATAAATTCTGCTCAAACATAATCACCTCTGAAATAGTTCTTAAAATTCCAAGAGTTGTCCCTTGAATCTAGAACACTTACAACCATCTTTCCTGGCATTTTAATACTAACCAAAGAGAAATAAATTGTAGAAAGAGTATGTGTAGAAATTAGCCACTAAGTCAAATTCTACACACATCAGTTTCTAATTCCTATCATTAATATGCATTCATTCAACAATTTTAGAGAGAGATTAAACTAAGGTCTTTTCTATAACTGAGAATCTACGGTTTCATTAAGTGGAGCACAAGGGTGGCTCAGCTAGTTGAGGGTCCAACTCTTGATTTCAGCTCGGGCCATGATCTCAGAGTTGTGGGATACAGTCCTGCCCCCACCGCATGCTCCCCCCCATTCCTCCCGGTCAGGCTCTGTGCTGAGCATGGAGCCTGCTTAAGATTTTCTCTCTTTCTCTCTCTCTCTCCCTCCCTTCCCCCACTTGCACTCTCTCTCTCTCTAAAATAAAAACCTTTTGTTCTCTCTCTGCCTCCACTTTCTGTTCCCTCACAATTTTTCCTTACTTTCTATTGCCTGTTTATTTTTTCACAATTCAATAGCATCTACATATCCTTCATCTAAGGAAATTATTCTGATTATATTTGTACATTTTGTCTATATGTGCCTCAATGTTAGCCTAATTTGGTGTTAATGGGATACTGCCATGGTCCAAAACATGTTTTGGCCAAAACATTTTTAGAAGTTGTTCTTTTGGAGGGCATGTGGGGGGACCCTGATGTTGGGTATGGAAATTACTTAATTTTTTAAATTCTTTTAGAATTACCTTCAGATCTAGCAGCACATTCTTTCCTCATGTTTTAAGAACCAATATGACTTTTGAAAGCAGTTAGCAGTCATTCAAACCCAAGTATGATGACTATCAAGAGAGATCAAACTAAGTAGTACTGCAAAATGTAGTGGACTATAAAGTAACAGGACTAGTTTTCTACGCAGCCTCAAAGGAGTCCAACATCATCAGTGGTAAAAGTATATAGTTTTCCAATATGATTATTTTCAAAGCCTATCACTTCCTTTGGCTACTTGGTTAACAGAGTTTGATCACAGAAAATATGTTTATGATAAATGTTAATTGAAAATCTTAGAATTCTAAATTATGTATACTATGGTCTACAATATAAAAATAAGAAAAGTAAAAATAAAAGTATACAAACAAGATTTGGAAGATAATATGTAAAAGAAATAAGATTGCTGCTGTGAGAGACTAGCTTTAACTTCTTTCAAAATCATTGCATGGGGGCACCTGGGTGGCTCAGTTCGTTAAGCGTCTGACTTCAGCTCAGGTCATGATCTCATGCTCCGTGAGGTCGAGACCTGCATCTGGCTCTGTGCTGACAGCTCAGAGCCTGGAGTCTGCTTCAGATTCTGTGTTCCCTCTCTCTGCTCCTTCCCTACTTGTGCTCTGTCTCACTCTGTCTCTCAAAAATAAATAAATGTTTTTTTAAAAAAAAATCATTTCGTGTTGTGATTTTTTTATGTTTTTGAATTTTTTTAATATTTTTGAGAGAGAGAGACAGAGCATGAGCAGGGGAGGGGCAGAGAGAGGGCAAGATAAAGAATCTGAAGCAGGATCCAGGCCCCACACTGTCCGCACAGAGCCCAATGTGGGGCTAGACCTAAGCTGAAGTCAGACACTTAACTAAGCAACCCAGGCACCCTGTATGTGTGATATTTTTTTTTATGTTTTATTTATTTTTGATACAGAGAGAGTCAGAGCATGAGAGGGGGAGGGGCAGAGAGAGAAGAAGACACAGAACGGGAAGCAGGCTCCAGGCTCTGAGCTAGCTGTCAGCACAGAGCCTGATGCGGGGCTCGAACCCACGAACGTGAGATCTGACCTGAGCCGAAGTCGGAGGCTTAACCGACTGAGCCACCCAGGTGCCCCATGTGTGATTTTTTTTAATAATTAAAAAAAAAATCAGAGTCACAGTGCCTGGCAGGCTCAGTTGGTAGAGCATTTGATCTCAGGGTCATGAGTTCAAGCCCCATGTTGGTCATGGAACCTATTTAAAAATAAATAAATAAAATTTTAAAAATAAAATAAAATTAAAACCAGAGTCATTACATCCGACACTAATATAACGTGTGTCAACTATACTCAAGAAAAAAAAATCAGAGTCATTACTTCATACTCATAAACATTTGTTCTAAGAAGTAAGAAATAAGGCTTAAAATTCTTTCAGTTTTTTTGTTCTATTTCTTTTTTCTTTTGTATTTTTTAATGTTTATTTTGTTTTTGAGAATGAGAGAGAGCACAGCAAGGAAGGGACAGAAAGAGAGAAGGGAACAGGGGATCTGAAGCAGGCTCCATGCTGACAGCAGAGGAGCCCAATGCGGGGCCTCAAACTCACAAACCATGAGATCATGACCCAAACAAAGTCAGGTGCTCAACCAACTGAGCCACCCAGGAGCCCCTTCTGTTCTATTTCTAAATGCCACAGAAAAGGTAAGGCTTACATTTTTGAAAATACATTGCTTTCACCAGAATGTTGAGCTTCCAGATAAGTAAACTCTTTCCAAAGTCAGAGCATAAGTTCTTAAGGTCAGTTTAATTCATTCAGCAATGAATAAATATCAAATACCCTCTTATCATAAAGATAGAACCCCAAACTGTCTTTTTAAAATATATCAAAAAGGGGGTACCTGGCTGGCTCAGTCATAGAGCATGCAATGCTTGATCTCAGGGTTGTGAGTTTGAGCCCCGCATTAAGGGTAGAGCTCACTAAAAAAATAATAATAAAATAAAATAAAATAAAATAAAATGTGAAAAAGACTTAAGGGGTCAATCATGGGTGTCTAACAGTTAATAACTCTCTTGTAAAAAAAATCTCCAAAATTATTGTTAGAAATTCATAATACATCAAGAACAATCTAAGGTATTTTCCCTTTTGCAGACTTCCAGGTACCATTGTTTACTAAGGATCTCTAACATAATTCAGGAATAGAAAGGCCTGTGACCAAGAAATAAGCCATGTAGACTAGCAAACACAGATTTAAAGCAAATAGTGAGCCATTTTATCTCATCACACTTTGGGTTTTGTTCATATCTAACAAAAAAGTTCCATTAGAAGAAACAATGTGAGGTTCTGAGTTCCCCCAAAGGGTGATTGTTAGTATAAAAACAGTGTGAGTTCCTTAAGCGGTGATAATTAGCATAAAAAAATGAAATTAAATAGGTGGCATCTTAAATCAATTCTATAAAAATCTAAAGATTAATACTAATTACTTCCATGTCTAACCCAGTGTGAGATTCTTCTTTGAAAACATAATGCCGCAACATTAACGTATACACACAATAATTTTCTAATTTTCCCAATAAAATGTGATCTGCTTAGACACTGGGAAATGCACTGCATATTTAACAGTCCAATTACAAAAGTTATAAAACATTAAGAAAAGATGGTCATTCCATTCCTCATCCCAGTTTTATTAAAAATCTAATTTGCCAATTTTGCTGTAACCCTTCATGCCCACCAGCTAGATAATGCATGAAACGTCTAGCTGTCATTGCAGAGCAAAAGATAAAACTAGCTTTAAACTGTAAAACGGCAACTCACATACAGCTTGTCTGGTTAGAACAATATAAAATTTTACTTAACCAGCTCTTAAACGTCAAACTCTAGGCACAGTGACAGTAGAAACATTCTCTGCACCTAACAAATAACCAGGTAAAGTATAGATCTGCTCACGGAGGGAACTAACATTCTCACCTCCTTCCAAAATGACAAACTAGAACGGCAAAATTACACTCGGGCACATGGAGTACTCTTCTCTCAAATCACTCCACAGAGAACTTCATCATTTGCTCCGCCCTCTAATAACTCATGCAAAAAAAGTTCAGCACCATCAGAGAGAAACAAGGCATAGAGAATTCATAGAATGGCTTAGGGCCTTTCTTCCAGGCGGTAAGAGGATCTGCGTGTGCCCTTCGCAGGGGTCCAAAGGAAAATAACCGAGGGTTTGGGGGATACTGACACCCAGAAACTGACTTTCTCTCAAAGAAGTTTCTGCCGCCATCCCTATTTTATCAGCAGGAGAATCCGGCGCCATCGGCCCAGTCTTTATGATTTTATTATGGGGAGGTGGGAAACGCCACCCAGGATTCCTCCAGGCCTTCCCTCTTAAGGTTGGGGGGGCTCCCCCTCATTCTTTTCTTAAAACCTCTGTCTTGAAGGTACTCCTCAGCACCCCTCTTTCTAGCGGCCTATCCCCTAGGATCGGTAAAGGCGCTGCCGAACCCACAAGCCTCGCCGTTAAGGCGGGAGGGCCCGAGCACGCCAGGGCCACGGCGATGGCTCTGAGGGGCCCAGAAAGGGGAAGGGCAGGCCAGGGACTACGGGAGAATGACCTGACCAAAGAAGAATGGAAAAAGGAGGTGAGAAGATGCACTGCACCCCAGGGCTGCACAGAGAAGAGAAGATGATGAAGAAGGAGGAGGGCGGTGGCCCGGGTGCGGCCCCCCACCTCTCTCGCCCCCAGGTCCCCGGACCGGCGGGGGCAGATGGGATCGGCCCATTCCCCGGGTCTTAGCTGACACAGGAGGTGTTGGGGGCGTGGGGGTGTCTCCCTCCACACTGCGAGGAGACCGAGAACGAGGCACGGGGTACGCGGGGGGGCTGTCTCCCGCCTGAACCCGGAGACCCGACGCCGTCGTCGCCTCTTCCTCAGAAGGGAGGACGGGAGCTATGGGTAAAGCCCCAGGGAGAAATGCATGAAGGTAAGGGGAAGCCCAGGGCGGAACGGCCGTCCGCCCCAGACCCCACTCTCCACCTTCCGGTAACCGCGTCTCTTACCGGTGATGGCGGTGAACTGCTGAATTAACCCCTTCAGCGCCGAGGACGCCGCGGAGCCCCCGTGGGCAGCCATCTTACCGCCGCCGCCGCTGCCGCCGAACAACAACACAGACACACACGGACCGCCCTCCCCCACCTCGCCGCGCGGTTTGCGCAGGCTCATTGACCGCCCCCAAACTCCGCCCCCCCTGCCCCGCCCCCCCCAGACTGTCAGCGCAAGCGCAGTTCCAGGCCCGTCCTGGAGTGCGCTCAGCTCTCCCGGTTGGCTGCCGGGTTGCTGCCTGCTGGCTGCATCCTTCTTTGCAACCCCTGGTGCCTTCCTCTCCAGGCTCTAAGGCCGGTGTCACATATGCTATATATATATATATATATATATATATATGTTCCTGGTTTCCGAAATAAGTTTCGGCTCGGCAGGTAGTTGGCTCTTCGCGTTTCAGTTTCACAAGGTTTATTGACAGACCCAACTGCCGTTGACAGTTTTTCCTTCTCTTTTTGCAGCTCTACAGCCCACTGCTAGGTTTCCTGCACTCATATCAAAATAAAAATCCTACCTCATATCCCCGAAGCGACTTTCTCACCTACTCTCCAATCTTTAAACTAATTGTTTAGCTGACCTGGTGCGACTATCCATCCAACAGAAGTAAAATCCCAGAACTTTTCGTGCCAATAAAGCACTGGATGCACAGTCTGACATATAGTAGACTTAAATAAGTGATTGTCCAATCCACTTTCCTTCAATAAATTCATCAACCCATGCCTCCCCTCAAGATCTCACTTAGTTCCCTGACCTATAAAACGAGGAGGTGTCATTTATGTAAAAAGAAAACGTGTATATGTATATATAGTATGTGTATATATGTATAGAAGAGGCACTAGAAAGGACACTGGAAAGTTGTACACAAAACGTTACTGATTGCCCCTAGAGAAAGAGCAATGGGGGGGGTGGGGATGGCAAAAGGAGACTCTGAGGGTTTTTATACTTTGTTTTCAAATATAATATATTATATATTTCAAACAATTATAGGGGTGCACGCAGATCTGATTATCCCTCCCTTTATGAGAATAAAATTAAGGAGACATTTTTAGGTTCTAACCTCCCACCCACATCTACATAGGAAAATAAAATAAATAAACATTCAAAAAAAAATTTTTTTTTGAGAGAGAGCGAGCAGGGGAGGGACAGAGAGAAAGAGAGAGGGAGACACAGAATCCAAAGCAGGCTTCAGGCTCTGAGCCCTCAGCCCAGAGCCTGATGTGGGGCTTGAATCCATGAACCCGGTGAGATCATGACCTGAGCTGAACTCTGATATTTAACCAACGGAGCCACCCAGTTGCCCCAAAATAAACATATAAAAAAGAAATAACCAAGTCAAATCAAGGGTTATACCTTCAGGTAGATATGATTGATATGACTGAAAATATGACTGATACGATATCAGAAAATAGACTCCTGAAGTGCCTGGGTGGCTCAGTTAAGCATCTGACTCTTGATTTTGTCTCAGGACATTATGTCCTGGTTCATGAGATCTGGCCCGAGTTGGACTCTATGCTGATAGTGGAGAGGCTAACAATAAGATATGTCGATTTATTTCCAAGGTCTTAGAATTCAGATATAGTAATGTGATTTTTAGGTTAATCTTGTGAAAAGGTGGTAAAAACTATGCTATCCACAACTCTGGAAAAGATTTTGTAGAGTTTAAAAAATAAAAGAAAATGAGGCAGGAAATTAATAATACAACTTTGAAAAGCCTGTTTCAGAGCACCTGGGTGGCTCAGTTGGTTAAGTGGTTAAGCATGTGAATCGTGATTTTGGCTCAGGTCATGATCTCACAGTCGTTGTGTAATCAAGTCCCAAGTCCAGCTCTGCGCTGAGCATGGAGTCTGCTGGGGGTTCTCTCTCTCCCTCTCATTCTGTCCCTCCTGCACTCGGGCTCTCTCAAAATAAATGAAATATGTTTAAAAAAATATTTTTAGCTGTTAACAAATATGAAAGATCTTTAGAATCATAAGAAAATATATTTAAATACATTCCTCAAATCATGGAAAATATGTTTTTAAAAAACATGAAGTATCCTCAGAAAACTGCAAAAATATTATATATTGAGTAATGAAAAATTAAAATTTTAGATAACAAAGAGTAAGCATCCCTAAGCTAAACATCATTTACTATTTGAATTGTTTTACCAAATTATACTAGGATTTGTTTTTAATTTTAGGTCTGGTTTCAAGACTTCTTGTCTCAAAACAATTTGTAACATGTTACTGTAATTTAATGAAATGACAAAGTAAATGAGCTAGAGAGTACCGTCAAAATAATCTGATTCAACACTTGCCTTTTATGAGAAAGAATGAAATCTGGCCATTTGTAGCAAAGTGGATGGACTTCAAGGGTGTCATGCTAAGTGAAATAAGTCAGGCAGAGAAGGACAGATACCATATGTTTTCACTCACAGGTCTAACAGGAGAAACCTAACAGGGGACCATGGGAAGGGGAGAAAGAGCTAAGGAGAAGGAGGGAGGCAAATCATAAGAGACTCTTGAATACTGAAAACAAACTGAGGGCTGAAGAGGGAGGGGAAAGGGGAAGGGGTATGTTGGTCATGGAGGAGGGCACTTGTGGGGAAGAGCACTGGGTGTTCTATGGAAACCAACTTGGCAATATACTACAAATTAAAACAACAACAACAACAACAACAACAACAAAACACTTGCCTTTTATCATGATCCTCCTAAGATTCAGAGTTTGAATTGTTCAAGGTTATAAAATGGTAGGGTGAAGCCTAGAATCCAAATCTCTTGAATCCTAGACAAATGTACTATACTTTGATTTCAAATGGCAATATTTCTTTTGTTTAAAAAACAGATAATTATAGGAGTCTGGGTGGCTCAGTAAGTTAAGCATCTGACTTTGGCTCAGGTCATGATCTCACGGTTCATGGGTTCGAGCCCTGCATTTGGCTCTGTGCTGACAGCTCAGAGCCTGGAGCCTGCTTCGGATTCTGTGTCTCCCTTGGTCTCTGCCCCTCCCCTGCTGTTGCTCTTACTCTGTCTCTCTCATTCAAAAATAAACATTACAAAAATATATATTTTTAAACCAGATAAGTACATTAGATAGCTCCTAAAAATCCAACTGTTGACACAAGGCATACCTAAAACATAAGGATAAATGTTGAAGAAAAAAGTAAAAAAGACATTCAGAAGTAGTATTAAGGAAATGAAAGCTGAAGCAGATTTTAAACCATAATATATCATTAGAGATAAACAGGACCAGTACATAATGAGAAAAAAAAAGAAAAGAAAAGAAAACCCAGAAAGGTTGTAAAACCTAGGTTAAAATAATTCTAAACTTGTATGGACCCAATAACATGATCTCAAGGGCATATAAAAAAAGTTAATGTTTCAAGAAGAAATTTGACAAATATGCAATTATACAACCCCTTTCTCTCAGGCAAAAGTAGTAAAGATATAGCAAATACTTATTATATTCAAATATATGCAGCACAAAATAAAAATTGACCACAAGCAAGTCTCAACAAATGTCAAAGAACCATTGTAATATAGAACATGTTCTCTAAATATATATCAATTAAAAAATAATAAATAAATAAATATCGGTTAAATTAGAAATTGGTTTAAAAAGGAGCACCTGGCTTGCTCAGTCAGTAAAGCATGTGGCTTGTGACCTCAGGGTTGTGAGTTTGAGCTCCACATTGGGTGTAGAGATTACTTAAATAAATAAACTTTAAAAAGTTAATTTTAAAAGAATAGTTTAGGGGTGCCGGCACCTGAGTGGCACCTGGGTGGCTCAGTCGGTTAAGCGTCTGAGTTCAGCTCTGGTCATGATCTCACGGTTTGTGGGTTTAAGCCCCACGTCACGTTGGGGCTCTGTGCTGACACCTAGCTCAGAGCCTGGATTCTGTCTTCAGATTCTGTGTCTCCCTCTCTCTCTGCCCCTCCCATGCTCATGCTCTGTCTCTGTCTCTCAATTAAAAAAAAAAAAAAAAAAAAGATTAGAATTTGTTCTCTAGCCTGACACCGGGCTTGAATTCACGAACCACAAGATCATGATCTGAGCTGAAGTCGGCTGCTTAACCAACTGAGCCACCCAGGTGCCCTGAAATAAAGAATTTTTAAATAATGTTTTTATTTATCTTAGAGAGAGAGAGAGAGAGAGGGAGAGAGAGAGAGAGAGAGAGAGAGAGATGGACAGAGCAGGAGCAGGGAAGGGATAGAGAGAGAGGGAGACACAGAATCCGAAGCAGGCTCCAGGCTCTGAGATGTCAGCACAGAACCCTACGCGGGGCTCGAATTCGTGAACCGAGCCATGGGATCATGACCTGAGCCAAAGTCAGAGGCTTAACTGATTGAGCCACTCAAAAGCCCCTATTCTTGAATTTTAAAATAACCTTATTAAAGTTAGTTTTAAAAGAATAACTTAGGGGCGCCGGTGCCTGGGTGGCTCAGTCGGTTAAGTGTCCGACTTCAGCTCTGGTCATGATCTCAGGGTTTGTGGGTTCCGGCCCCATGTCAGGCTGTGTACTGACAGCCCAGAGCCTGGAGCCTGCTTCAGATTCTATGTCTCCCTCTCTCTGCCCCTCCCCTACTCATGTTCTGTCTCTCTGTCTCTCAAAAATAAATAAACATTAAACATTAAAAATTTTTTAATTCTTTATTTCAAGAATAAAGGATTAACAATAGTCAAGACATGATTGAAATAGAAGTACAAGAAGGAAGTTTTACTCTACTAGATACCAATAATTATTATAAATGTATAGAAACTAAGTCTGTGAGGGATTGGTGATAAAAACAAATAGAGTTCAAATACGGAGTTCGGAGACAGACACAAACATACATGGACACCGTAACAGAAGTGACTACAAATCAGAAGGAAAGGATGGACTAACCCATCAGTGGCCACGAGACCAAACAAAATTGGTTCCCAGCTCCAAGTAAGATTCAAAAATAAATTATAGATTGATTAAAGATTTAATTAAGAAGAGCAAAACTTGACAACTTTCAGAAGAGAATATAGGGACGTATCCTAATGATTTCAAGAACTAAACTGCTTTGCACAACTTAAGGAAGGGATACCGCACACTTGGTGCACCAGGGGGCGTAATTCACGGGGAACAGAAGGTGATTGGAGGAAAGCGGTCAAGTGGATCACGAAAGTCCTGATCCAGGAAGAGAAAGATTTCTTAAAGAAGATATAAAATCACAAACCACAAAGGGAAAAAGTAATAAATTTGACAACATTAAAATTATAAATGCCTGTAACATCAGGGGTTAGACTGGAATTTAAACCCAAACAAAAATGAACTGACAACAATGCTGAGGAGTGGTGTGCACAGCAATTATAAAAAGAAGATCCAAAGGATAAAAATATTTCACTGTTTTTCAGCATCTTTCAGATGCGCCCAGTATTTACTGCCATCAAAAAGGTATATTATTGTGAGACAGGCATAAGTCATTTAGGGTATTATGTATTATATTAGGGAACTCCAACTCAGCTTAAATAATAAGAAAAGTTAGGGCAGGGTCTCTACCCCAGGACCACAAGGCTCCAGCTCTGCTTCTGTTTTGACTTCCCTTCATCTGTCTGAGCTTTGCCCTATGCTGGTAGCAAGATAGCAACAGTGGCTTCAAGCATCACATTCAGATACAATGACATCCAGAGGAAGAACTACTTACACCTTATCTCTTCAAACAGGTCTTTTTTTTTTTTTTTTTTTTTTTAGAATTATTTTCTCGAAGTCCCTTGGGAGACTTTCCTTCAAAATTTATCAGTCTGAATTGAGTCATAATTTTTTCCCAAAAGCCATCCTTGCCAAGGGATGTGAGATAAACATAACTAGTTTAGGAAAGCATATGGTGTTGTGGAGGAAGGTGGATGACTCCTTAAAGTCTGGTGCTTTTAGGAAGAGAGAAGGAGGGGAATGGATGTTAATTAGGCAATCAGCAGAATCTGCTCCATTCATAAAGCTTCACTGTGAGCACGATGAAATATTCCTCCATTTCCCTTTTTTTCTAATTCTTCCTTTACCTAGAACCGTTTTTTAAGTTTATTTTGAAAGAGAGCAGAGAAGGGGCAGAGAGAGAGAAGGAAAGACAATCCCAAGCAGACTCTGCACTGGCAGCACAGAACCTGATGTTGGGCTCAAACCCACAGACTGTGAGATCATGACATGAGCTGAAACCGAGCTGGACATTCAACCGCAGGCACCCTAGAACCTGAGTGATAATTAACCTGCCCAGGTTTCTTTTTTTCTCTTTTTCTTTTTTTTTTTTTTTTTTTTTTGCAATACTTCCAGTCTACTTTTTTTTTTTTTGACGTTTATTTATTTTTGAGAAAGAGAGACTGAGAGAGGAAAGGAGAGAGAATCTGAAACAGGCTCCAGGCTGCGAGCTGTCAGCAGAGAGCCTGATGTGGGGCTCGAACTCACAAACGGCAAGATCATGACCTGAGCCGAAGTCAGACACATAACCGACTGAGCCGCCCAGGTGCCCCTCTTTCAGTTAACTTTTTAGTTTGGAACAATGAGGTTTACAGAGAAGTTGTGGCGACGGTTTTATGGGTCCTTCCTAACATCCGGATCCTGGGCGCCCGGAAACCTTGCTCTGGCTAAGCCCACCCAACCCGGTCGCAACCGCGCTGCCCCGTCCCTTCCCCCGCCCTCGTCTTCCCTGCGCCTCATCCGCCTCTGCCCCGGACCCGCAGGTGCCGCGCGGACTCCAGGCTCCTGCTCACCGACGCGTTGGGGGAGCGCCCGCGAGGCCCTGGAGCTCAGGGAGCGCCGTCAGACTGGTACGAACCGGGTCGTTCAGGCAGCGCTGCCCCTGCCAGGCCGAAGGGGAGCCCGCCCACCCCCCACGGATGCGCTAGTGAGTCCACGGGCGAGGATCCCGGCTGCACCTCCAAGGCCTCTGGCGCCGGGCGCAGCCTGGAGTCGCCGCGGGGCTGTGCGGGGACGTGGGCTGTGTTCAGCCCCTGGGCCAATGACTGGATAATTAGAGCCAACGGGCTCTGGTCATTGTATCTCAGAAGCCAGGCTTTAAGGAATGTTCCCAAGCAGCTGCCGAAACTCCCCTTTGTTTCGAGGGGGGGGGGGGATTCCCCGTCTTCTCCGGACTGACGTGCGCTGCCTAATCCCACGGGGGGAGAACGGAACTGAACCCCTGGAGTCTGCCCAGGTTTCTTGATACGAGGCAAGTGGTCTAAGAGCATGTTAGGGGGTGGCTTAGTGAGTTGAGCGTCCAACTTCGGCTCAGGTCATGATTTTACAGTTCATGAGTCAGTGAGCTCAAGCCCCACATCAGGCTTGCTGCTGTCAGCGTGGAGCCAACTTCAGATTCTCTGTCCCCCTCTCTCCTTCTGCGTCTACCACGCTTGCTCTCTCACCCTCTCTCAAAAATAATAAACCTTAAAAAAAGAAAAAGTAAGAAAGAAATAGTATGTTGGTCACCAGAAACTTTTTTTTTTTCTTTTGAGAGAAAGAGAGAGAGAGCATGAGCAGGGGAGGGGCAGAGCGCAAGGGAGACAGAGAATCTTAAGGTTCTATGCCCAGGGCAGAGCCCCCTGTGAGCCCCATCTCACAACTGTGAGGTCCTGACCGGAGCCAAAATCAAGAGTTGGACACTTAGCCAACTGAGCCACCCAGGTCCCCCTGGAAACTTCTATCTTCAAATATAAAATACCAATTTAAAATTGGTATTTTGGTGTAGGGTTAGAGTTTTCTATTCCTATTATTGTTACTATTTCTAGAATGTGACATAAATACAGGTTGTATGTACCCTTTTGAGTCCAGCTTCTTGAACTATATTTAAGAGTCATGCGTGTTGCTGCCTGTATCAGTATCTCATTCCTTTTGATTTCTGAGTAAAATTTCATAGTAAGGATGGATGACAGTCTTCATTCATTCACAGGTTGAAGGGGATTTGTGTTGTTTCCAGTTAAGGAGAATAATGAATAAAGCTGCTGTAAACTCCTGCATAAGTTCTTGTGTGAACATAAGTTTTGACTTCTCTTGGGAAAGTACCTAGGTGTCGAATTGCTGGGTCTTCTAGTAAATGTATGTTTGACTTTATAAGAAATTGACAAACTGTCCAGGGATTTTAAAATTTCAGATTGAGGAAGAGGTCTGGGAATCATCACCTTAACCAAGTGATCACACTTAGTATTAACTGAGAATGAGACAACTTGATATTTTGTATTTTGTATTTCTTTTATTCTGTGTTAGGAATACACAGCATCATCTATGACATATTCTTGGCAAAATTGTTACCCCGATTCTAATCAAACTTCCAGACCTCACTTTCAGACTATCAGAAATACAGAAAAATCAAGAAAAAAGTTAAAGGACACTATGAGGAAGGACTCAGACAAATCCAGAATATGGGCATTCAAGGACAACTGTCCCGGTCTCTTCGAAAAGTCAATGTCATGAGACGGGGCCAGGTGGCAGGTGGCAGGGGGAAAGCAGGAGGATTGTTCTAGATGAAAAGAGACTGAAAAGATACTATAACTAAATGCAATGCCTTGATTGGATCCCAGATAGAAAATAAAACCAAAAACCAAACCCAAAACCAAAAAACAGCTATAAAAATTTTGGGAGAAACTGAAATTTTTATTTTTTTAAATGTTTATTTTTGAGCGAGCACAACTGGGAGAGGGGCAGACAGAGCGGGATCCCGAGCAGGCCTGCACTGACAGCCGGGCTCGAACTTACAAACCGCAAGATCATGACCGGAGCCAAAGTCAGAAGTCGTTTGCTCAACTAATGAGCCACCCAGGTGTCCCCAAACTGAACATTTTAGTATAGATTCAGTATGAGATGACATTAGTAAATTATTAATTTTCTTAGATGTGATAACACTGGAATTACAAACAGTGTTGTTTCTTAGAAATGCAATATATTTAGGGGTAAAAGATGATGTCTGCAACTGGCTTTTAAATAATAGCATTTTAAAAACATATAAAACAGCTATGATAAAATGCTAATAATTGTTGGCTATAAGTAGTATTGTATAGGTGTTCATTATACTGTTCTTTTTTTTTAATTTTTTTTTTCTTTTTGAGAGTCAGAGAGAGACAGCAGGAGCAGGGGAGGGTCAAAGAGAGAGAGAGAGACACAGAATCCAAAATAGGCTCCAGGCTCTGAGCTGTCAGCACAGAGCCCGACGTGGGGCTTGAACACACGAACCATGAGATCATGACCTGAGCCGAAGCCAGAAGCTTAACCGATTGAGCCACCCAGGCGCCCCTCATTATACTATTCTTTCAACTTTTCTATATTTTGTACCTTATATGAATAACTGAGAAAAAATAAACAGTTTTTTTAAAGCTTGTTTTCTTTTTAGTAATCTCTACACCCAATGTAGGGCTCAAATTCATGACCCCAAGGTCAAGAGTCACACGTTCTACCAACTGAGCCAGGCAGGTGCCTGAAATAACTGAAAATATTTAATTTTTGTATTTTCTCATTTCAATAAGTTCTATTTATATTTTAAATCTGTTTTTTTAATGATTTCTTGTTTCTTGGAGATGCTTTCAAGCTAGTATCTTATTTCTTTAAACATAATCATGATAGCTATTTTAATTTAAGTTAATTTTTTAAATTGTATTTGAGACAGAGAAAGAGGGAGTAAGGAGAGGGAAGGGCAGAGAGAGAGACAGAGAGAGAGAGAGGGAGAGAGAGAGAGAAAGAATTCCAAGCAGGCTCCATACTCAGTGCAGAGCCCCACATGGGGCTCAGTCTCGTGAACTGAGCCACCCAGGTGCCTCTCATAGCTATTTTTAATTCTACGTCTGATAATCCCAGGATCTGTTCATTCTGTCTGTTGTTTACACTGTTTTCATACATAGTGCCTAGGTTTTTGTGTGCGTGCTTAGTTTTTGTTTGTTTTTACATGAGGTGATTCGTTTTTTGCAAAAGTATTTATGGGAATTCTTCGAGGTCTTACTTAGGTGGAGGCATGTTTCTCTAGAGGGGATTTACCTTTGTTCCTGCTGGTCGTGTAGGGGCACCACCACACTGGGGCCAATCTAAACTAAACATAATTTTGAAGCTTTCTGAACCACACAGGTGATGTGAATTTGGACTACAAACTGGCATGTGGGAGCTGGTCTGGGCTACGTGTTCTCACAGACAGCCCCCACTCTCCATTATCCATCTCCAAGCCCCGTTTCTGTGCAGCCCCATGGTGACAGGGGGTAGAAGGATTATTTACTGCTGGTTCTCTCTCTCTGACCAGAGGGCTCTTAATGTTACGGGGAATATTTCACATTATACTCCATTTATGGGCTGAATTGTGTCCACCTTCCTGCTAAATTCATATGTTGAAGTTCTGACCTTTAGTAACTCAAAACGTGACTGCCTTGGGAGATAGGGCCTTTAAAGGTGATTCAATGAAGTGAGGCTGTCAGGGTGGGTCATAATCCAATCTGACTGGTTTTCTAT
This sequence comes from Suricata suricatta, assembly GCF_006229205.1. Lineage (NCBI taxonomy): Eukaryota > Metazoa > Chordata > Mammalia > Carnivora > Herpestidae > Suricata > Suricata suricatta. Next base: position 71,592,032 of record NC_043704.1, read on the forward strand.
GTGAAGAGAAAATGTGGACACAAAAGGAAACACCGGCCGCCCGTGCACGGAGGAAAGACCGTGGGAAGGCATAGGGAAAAGGCAACCATTTGCAAGCCAAGGAGAGAGGCCTCAGAATTAAACTAAACCTACCAACAGCTTGACCTTTGATTTCCAGCCTCCAGGATCGTGAGGCAATAAATTTCTGTTGTTTAAGCCTCCAAGTCCAGGTTATTTTGTTATGGTAGTCCTGGCAAACTAATACAACTCCCCACTTTACATGGCCCTGGCCTTTGACTTCTTTATTCTGCACCCCAAGGAGCTGTGAAAATCATAGTTCAAATGTGCTGGATTTGGTATATACCTTCAAAGAAAGGAGACTTCAGTGTTCCTTTTCCTTTCTGAGATTCTACATTCTCTTTGACATTGGCCTGACAATTCCTTATTATCTTTTGTCAGTTCTTCAGTGGTTTTAAGAAGTTTTGTTTTAAAATAGTATCCAGGGGCGCCTAGGTGGCCCAGTCAGTGAAGTGTCCAAGTTGGCTCAGGTTAGGATATCCCTACCCGTGGGTTCGAGCCCCACTGTGTCAGGCTCTGTGCTGACAGCTCAGTGCCTGGAGCCTGAAGCCTGCTTTGGATCCCGTGTCTCTCTCTTTGCCCCTCCCCCCACTAATGCCTCCCCTCAAAAATAAATATTTAAAAAATTTTTAATAAAATATATAAAATAAAAGAGTATCCAGCATTTTTAGTTGTTTCTCTAACACAACTTATCCAAATACTTCTCTCCACAGATTAGCTTTGCTGAAGCTACAGCTCCACCATGGCGAGGAGTTCATGTAAAGACATCCACAGTCCCAGTACTGGAAGACTTTAAGAAGGAAAGAGCGGGGTGCCTGGGTGGCTCAGTTGGTTAAACGTCCTACTTCGGCTCAGGTCATGATCTCATGGTTGGTGGGTTCGAGCCCCATGTCAGGCTCGAGCCCCATGTCAGGCTCTGTGCTGACCGCTAGCTCAGAGCCTGGAGCCTGTCATCAGATCCTGTGACTCCTTCTCTCTCTGACCCTCCCCTGCTCACGCTTGCTCTCTCTCTCTCTCTCTCTCTCACACACACACACACACACACACACAAACACACAAATAAATAAAAACATTAAGAAAAATTTTTTAAAAAAGAAGGAAAGAGGAAGGAGGGTGGAGGGAGAGAGGGAGGCAGGTGGAAGAAAGAAGGAGGGTAGAGAGTAGGAAGGAGGGAGAGGGAGAGAGTGAGCAAGGAGAGAGAGAAATAGGAAAAGTCAAGAAATAGCAACTCAGACATAAGATTAAAAAAGAGAAAAGTGAAGGACTACCTCAAATCTTCAAGCACAGGAGAAAAATGGTGGTTTCCATCAAGAAAGCTAGAAGAAAAATGAATTTTCATAGAAAATGACCGTGAGTCCTGTTTAGAGTGATAGTAAGACATCAAAGGATAAGACAGGAATGACATCTTCAGTCAAATGAGAGCTATCACATAGGAAGTATAAATCTTAGTGTACAAATTCTTGTGACAAAAATATAATTTTATTTTTCCATAACTCCATTTAATTTTTATTATTTTCAGTCCAGGGGATCTTTAGGTATTCCAGAGGTAAAGTAACCTGGTCACTAATCATCAGTTAATCTCTCAGATCTATAGTCCATGCTGTGAGGGTTTTACTGTTCTTGTTTTTGTTTTTGTTTTTGTTTACCACCCTGAGGCCTAGGTTTTCAGATTCGGAAGCTCAGGATGGACTCAGTTTCTTTCTCCTGCTTTCTACTATGTCACTGGCATTAATTAGGAATGGTTTTGGCTGTCCGTTAACACAAAACTTGAATACCACTGGCTTGAGCTGTTTTCCTTACATAACACAATATCCAGATGCAGGCAGGCTGGTACTGATTGAGTGGAAACAGGGCTGATAACATTTGGCCTTTTTCTCATACTTGGGAGATCGCTTTAGTAGCTCCAGATATCACCCCTATGTTTGGGCAGGAGAAAAAGGAAAGGCAAAGCAAAAACTTTCCCAGGAACCTCCAGCAGAATCTTGTATGTTTCTCATTGGCCACGACTGTGTTATAGGGCATAATCACACACACACACACACACACACACACACACACACACACACACACAAGACTTCTCATCCAAAAGTCCCCGACCTTCGACCTTCGTGATGATGGGACTTGGTGTTTATCCCAAATTAGATTCCACAGCATAGGAACTCCCTCTTACAAAGCAGCTCAGGGCTGTGTTCATGATACTACCTGTGGTGGTTTTAAAAAATATGTAAAAATTCCTTGACATGCCTCCCTTCAGAAAATGGCAGCTAATTACTCTCCTCTTTAGTGTGGGTCAGATTTAATGACTTACTTCTAATGAAAAGAGCGTGACAGAAGATTTCCAAGCCAAAGTCATAAGAGGTATCCCAGCCTCCACGTTGCTCCCTCTTGGATCACTTGCTTGGAGGAAAACCAGCCTCCACGTCATGGGAACACTCAAGCAGCTCTGTGGAGAGATGCGTGTGCCAACAGCCAGCACTGATTTACCAGCCTCAGTCGAGTCTTTGGATGATTGCAGCCCCAATGGACATCTTGGCTATAACTGTAACACTGAGCTCTAGAAAGAACCACACAGCTAAGCCTCTCTAGAATTTCTAACACGCAGAAATAGGTGGGAAGATAAATGCTTATTGCTGCTTTAAGACACTGAGTTTCAGAGTAATTTGTTCTTGGTTGCTAGTGTTTTAGCTATGCCCTCTGCCGTCTTCCTTCTCACGTTACAGAGGCCAATTTCAGGGTCTAGGCTATCTACCTAAGGGCAAAAATGGGTACTAACGAAATTAAGTATTGTGGCAACTCTCGGATTATTCTCTAGCTTCTGAGACAGTGTCTTCCCCAAAGCCTCATTTAGCTTCTGCATTAACGGCTGAGTTCCGTTTGTGAATTTAGGAATTGTCCATTTTAACCACTAAGTAGTACTACTAGTATTAGAGGGAAAAACTCTAGCAGCAATTAAAAAAAAATTTTTTTAACGTTTATTTATTCTTGAGAGAGAGAGCATCAGAGCATGAACAGGGGAGGGACAGAGAGAGAGGGAGACACAAAATCCAAAGCAGGCTCCAGGCTCTGAGCTGTCAGCACAGAGCTGGATGCAGGGCCCAAACCCACGAATGGTAAGATCATGACCTGAGCCAAAGCCTGACACCAACCGATAGAGACAACAGGTGCCCCTTAACAACAATCTTAAAGGTCTAAATAATTCCTCAAAATTCCCTGGGTGCTGGGAGCTATACAGTACTGTAGAAACTAGCCTCATCCTTTAAAACTCAGGCCACCATTGTTCTAGCAGATGAAGAGGTGTGCCAGTTTTGAAAGTTTTTGTGTGTGGGGGGGGGCGCTTATCTATTTTGGTAGCTGTGGTAGATGTCATTGAAATTTCTCTTCCTTAAAAAGAGGTTCAGTATTTTAGAAATTCGCTCTGAGACAAGGGTTGCAGAGTGACTGTATTAGATTCCTAGAGCCACTGTAACAAAATACCACAAGCTGGGTGGCTTCAAACACAGAAATTTTATTCTCTCACAGTTCTGGAGGCTCAGTAGTCCAAAATTAAGGTGTCAGCAGGATTATACCTTCTTAAAGTTTCTAAGGAAGAATGTACTCCATGCCTTGCTCTTAGCTTCTAGTGTTTATTGCCAGTCATTGGCATTTCTTGGTTTACAACTACATACCTCCAATCTCATACCTTGGGGCATTCTTGCTGGGTGTCTCTGTATTCACATGGCCATCTTCTTATGAGGACATCAACCATATTAAATTAGGGGCCCATCATAATTCAATCAGACCTCATATTAACTAATTATATCTGCGATGACCCAATTTCCACATACGGTCAAATTCTCAGGTATTAGGGGCTAAAACTTGAACATATTCTTTTCAATCCATAATAATGACTTTACTCATTTCTGACTTAGGAAATTTAATCATGAACACAAACTCTAACATGGGTAGGGGAATCTAATCATTCTGTAGGGCTCTTTCATTCTCATTCTTTATTTTATTTTATTTTATTTTACTTTATTTATTTGAGAGGAAGCGAGCAGGGGAGGGGCAGAAAGAGGGAGAGGAGAATCCCAAGAGGGCTGTGCTGCCAGTGCAGAGCACAATGCAGGGCTTGATCCTACAAACCTCATAACCTGAGTTGAAATCAAGAGTTGGACACCAAACCCACTGAGCCACCCAGGTGCCCCATTCATGTTCATTCTCACCACTCTCCACTGGTATTTCTAAATCAGCAAAGACTGTTGAAGGCTCGCGTTAGTTCTACACAACAAATTTCCAACTAGATCACAGACTTTGTCTCAGAATAACTTGTCTCTGATACTGATCTAGGGTTAATACTCAGTCTTCAAGCAGATATAAGCTACCCCAGGATTCTAAGACACCCTAGATGAGCCCCACAAATAGCCAATACTGATCATGAACCATAAGTAGTTGTACAATAGTTTTGTTCCTCTATTATTCAGTTTAATTTCTATGGTGTGCCCCTGTCATTTGGGGTGGCAAAATTTAATTTCACCTAAGTTGTTAAGTTGGTTTCCTCATTCTCTACCAAAATTGTGCCTAAGTTTTAAGGGTTCTTTTGCATTAGGCCCCCTGGGGGGTATATACGGTCCTTGCTTGTCATCTCTCTACACCAACATCTCCGAGATATTGGCACAGCCTTGCTTATTTATTCTCTCACAGTTCTGGAGGCTTAGTAGTCCAAAATTAAGGTGTCAGCCTCAGGCACCATGAGGTTCTCTCTTATTTCCATCTGTAGGATTTCTTTGGGTCCAAAGACCATCTGGACTACATGTCTGTGTCACTTTTGAGCACACAGGAAATGTTTTATTGCTCCCATCCCACAAATGGGGCAAAGTAAGTTCTATGGTTGTCTTTTCTGTTTCCATGTTGTTAGAAACATGTTTCTGAGACATGTAGGGGTCTGGGGGTCTCTCTCTCTGCCTCTCTCTCTAGGGACACACACACACACACACACATATATATATATATATATATATTTTTTTTTTTTTTTTTTTTTTTTGAGATACTCTGAACTTTACCGGCAGGACCTAGAAGGCCAAGACATCAGAGGGAAGACTTGAGGGAGGAAATCCTGGACACTAAGTGAATGTTCAAAGACTGAAAAACAAAGATCTTCTGTGGCAGTTTTCCCGTGAAAGTCCATCAAATTTTCTGTCCTATTTGGTGTTTCAGTTCCTTAATACTAGATTATTTTTAGTTCTGTTCTCCGGCTACTCAGTCCTTTCTAGGACTTCCACAGTTGGTCCTCGGGACGAGGAAGGGGGGGACTTCTGGTGCTACCAGAAGCTCCCATGTGGACACCCTGGGACACCACATGAAGGGGTAAAGAAGGCACAGAGCTGCTATGCCCACTCCCCAAACCTCCACCTGCACCAACCCAGAAGCCATGAACGCCCTTTAACTGAAGTTCCAAGTCCTTTTAACAAAATCCAAGGTGAACTTCCCAGGAAGCACTCTGTACTCAGAAGTGCTCAGAAGTTAGTGAGTTTCATACCAAAGATAAGATGAACCCTTAAATCCAGGCAGGACACTACGTGCCAGCAGCTAACAGAGATGCTGTGAGCATCCCCTTTAGCCCTGTAAAACCAGCCCGCACACGGCAGCCCCTCTGTCTCCGTTCTAGTCTTGGCTCCGCTTCTGGTCTCAAACTGTCCTTACCGGGGGAACTTAAGACAAGGTGTAGGGGGGCGCCTGGGTGGCTCAGTTGGTTAAGCATCCAGCTTCAGCTCAGGTCATGATCTTACAGTTCATGGGTTTGAGCCCCACATCGGGCTCTTGTGCTGATAGCTAGCTCAGAGCCTAGAGCCTGCTTCAGATTCTGTATCTCCCTCTCTCTCTGTCCCTTCCCTGCTCTCACTGTCTCTCAAAAATAAATAAAAAACATTAAAAAAAAAAAGACAATGTGTATGGTACAGAGCACAGAATCTCCGAGGTCTGAAAACACCTTTTTCCTGCCATTTGTTGACTTTTGATAGAACTGAGCCCCGAAGCACAAGTGGAAAAGAGAGAGAAGAGAGCCAGCCAGCACGTGCACTCGCCTCTCCCAGTCCCCACTGCTTTGACACACAACACTGACGGGCACACCCCCATTCATGGCACACTGGCCATGGATCCAGGAATCCAGGCCTTGTGCCTGCTGCTCCGCATGGACGTCTGGACACCTTCTGCAGCGGGGACCAGGTCTACGGTCAGCAGAACAGGCTGGTTGGTGCCGCAGGGCCCTGTATGAGTCATGATTTTCATTCTGTAGGGACACATATTATACCTGCATTTGTAATACTTCTCCTTCTCCCCCTCTACTAGCCCAGAGATTCTTTATTTAATCTGAGAACAGTGAATCCTGTCTTACTCATGTAGGGGAAGAAACAAATCTTTTCCTCTATCTTAATTCATATACTTAGGGCATGCAAATTAAAATAAGATGGGCGCTTCAGTGGCTCAGTGAGTTGAGTGTCTAACTCTTGATTTCAGCTCAGGTCATGATCTCATGGTTTGCAAGTTTGAGCCGTGTAACATTCTCTCTCTCTCTCTCTCTCTCTCTCTCTCTCTCTCTGCCCCCCTCAAAATAAATAAACATTTAGAAAAAATAAAATAAACGGACAAAAGAAGGATTAATAAGAAAAAAGAGCTTACTTACACATGCAACACACATACATGCTAGAGAATTCAGTGATGAGTAACTTGTAGGAGGGTTTAGAATTTAGGGCTTCTATACCATCGTAATAGGTAAAGAAGAATGGGAAGAGAAGCACTTACAGGAAGATAAATGGTTTTTTAGAAAGATAAAAAAATGTTTGGGTTTTCAGGAGAATAAACAGGAGATAAGAAAGTTGTAATAATGCTTGTCTATACACTTACAAGCGGTCTTTCTGTCTCTTTCCAGGCCATAAAATTTCCCTGGAGAAGGAATTTGGGTAGGTTTTATTCTTCTCTCTTCTGGGAGTAGATTTTCCCTGAAGAGGTATTTATGGCAGCCTTATTTCCTAGACGTTGTTGCTTTTAGTCACATAAGAAAGCTCAAAGAAGGCTATTTTTCTGCATCTATTGAATCTTAAATGTCTTCAGCTTAAAATAATCTTTATACTAAGTGGTATATTTTAGGTGGCATATTCTGATCTCTCACACTTAGCAATGGGTATTCTTACAAACCTATTGTTCTTGTGTTGAGTTCTCTGGGGGGGGGGGCTAGATTTTGAGATGCAAAAGCCTACAACTAATTTCTTTTTTCCTCTATTTGTTTGTATGTGAACTTTTCCAGAAGAAATACATGTCAAATAGCCACGATGACTAAATGTGACCCAAAAATGCAAGAACAGAGTAAAATTTTGGTTAATATTTTAAAAACTGATCCCACCATATAAAATCAATGCACAGAAATTGGTTGCATTTCTATACACCAATAATGAAGCAGCAGAAAGAAAAATCAAGGAATCAATCCTATTTACAACTGTACCCAAAACCATAAAATACCTAGGAATAAACCTACCAAAGAGGTGAAAAATCTATACACTGAAAACTAGAAACCTTATGAAAGAAATTGAATAAGACACAAAAACATGGAAAAACATTCCATGCTCATGGATTGGAAGAACAAATACTGTCAGATGTTGATACTACCCAAAGCAATCTCCATAGTCAATGCAATCCCTATCAAGATAACACCAGCATTCTTCACAGAGCTAGAATAAACCATCCTAAAATTGGTATGGAACCAGAAAAGACCCCAAGTAGCAAAAGTAATGTTAAAAAAGAAAACCAAAGCTGGAGGCATCACAATTCTGGATCTCAAGCTGTATTACAAAGCTGTAATCATCAAGACAGTATGGTACTGACACAAAAATAGACACATAGATTAATTAAACAGAATAGAGAATCCAGAAATGGACCCAAAAACATATGGCGAACTAATCTTTGACAAAGCAGGAAAGAATATTCAATGGAAAAAAGACAACCTCTTCAGCAAATGGTGTTAGGAAAACTGGATAGCAACATGCAAAAGACTGAACTTGGACCACCTTCTTATAGAATACACAAAAATAAACTAAAAATGGATGAAAGACCTAAACATAAGACGTGAAGCAATCAAATCCTAGAGGAAAAAACAGGGACAACCTCTTTGACCTTGGCCGCAGCAACTTCTTACTTGACATGCTTCCAGAGGCAAGGGAAACAAAAGCAAACATGAACTATTGGGACCTCATCAAGATAAAAAGCTTCTGCATGATGAAGGAAGCAATCAGCAAAACTAAAAGGCAACCAATGGAATGGGAGAAGATACTAGCAAATGACATAGCAGATAAAAGGTTAGTATCCAAAATCTATTAAGAACTTGTCAACACCCAAAAAACAAATAATTCAGTGAAGAAATGGGCGAAAGACATGAATAGACACTTTTCCAAAGAAGACATCCAGATGGATCATAGACACATGAAGATGCAAGCAATATCACTCATCATCAGAGAAATACAAATCAAAACCACAATGAGCTACCACCTCACACCTGTCAGAATGGCTAACATGAACAACTCAGGCAACAACAGATGTTAGAGAGGATGCAGAGAAAGAGGAACCCGTTTGCACTGCTAGTGGGAATGCAAACTGGTGTAGCCACTCTGGAAAACAGTATGGAGGTTCCTCAAAAAACTGAAAATAGAACTACCCTATGAGCCAGCAATTGCACTACTAGGTATTTATCCAAAGGATACAAAAATGCTGATTCAAAGGGGCAGATTTACCCCAATGTTTATAGCAGCACTATCAACAAAGGCCAAAGTATGGAAAGAGACTAAATGTCCATCAATTGATGAATGGATAAAGAAGATGTGGTATATACACAATGGACTATTACTCAGTGATCAAAAAGAATGAAATCTTGCTATTTGAACAACATGGATGGGACTAGAGTGTATGGTGCTAAGTAAAATAAGTCAGAGAAAGACAAATATCATATGGTTTCACTCATATGTGGAATTTAAGAAACAAAACAGATGAACATAGGGGAAGGGAAGCAAAAATAATATAAAAACAGAGAGGGAGACAAATCAGAAGAGACTCAAATACAGAAACAAACTGAGGGTTGCTGGTGGGGTGTTGGGTGGGGAGCTGGGCTAAATGGGTGATGGGCATTAAGGAAGACACTGTCTGGGATGAGCACTGAGTGTTATAAGTGATGAATCACTAAATTCTATTCCTGAAACCATTCTTACATTATATGTTAACTAGCTAGGATTTAAAAAAAAGAACTGATCCTGCCTATATATGCCATATCATTGCACCTTTTCAGCAATTCTGTGAGGAAGAGTTTATTGTCTGTTTTCTTACAGTTGCAGAAACCCTCAGAGAGGTTAGGACTTCACAGCTAGAAGGCAAATTTGAACCCACGTCTATCTGATTCCAGAACCCTAATCTTGTCATCTCACCATACACTGTGGATAGGCATTCGGAAGTGTAACCTAAAGGCTCCAGGCCTTATCAGACTGTGGGTTCAAATGAGGTCGCATTAGCGCTTACCCAAAATTTTGCTGCCAGGTTAACCTTCACTTGTTCCCACAGGATCTCAGCCCGTTCAAAATGTGTCCCCAGAAGATTCTCAAAGATGTTCAAGAATATGTTTACTTTGCTAAGTATTGCTGCTATCTTGTCTCTATTCCTTGGCAAGGAGAACTGACAAACTCGATGCTCATACTGCCTTCTGTGCCTTCCGGGTCTCTCTGACCCAACAGTCTCAGGGATTCTGCCAACATCAGTGAAACAGGAATAGGCTAACTTCTTAGCTTGTAAGTTGGGTAAAATCCAATCACAGACCTGACACGTGGCACAGGCCACATGACCAGGACTATGTGAAAGCAGCCACACAGAGCAGTTCAGAGCCCAGGCAGAACCGGCTGCTGTAGCTGTGGCTGGAATAAGAGGCAGGTAAAACCCAGGGAATCCAAAGAGATGATGACATGTCCTCTACTATGGTTCTCTCTCCTCAAATCTTGTACAACCACCCTCTCTGCTCACTGTCAGCTGAGAATGTGAAAACTGGAGCCATTGGGCAAGAACTCCATTGACTTGTACCCACTACACCCACAGATGTGACTTCCCTCATCCAGTCCTTTCATGACAGAAGAGCCATCTCTCCTCTTGCACAAGATCTATCCCTTATTTTGCCTACCTGTGTAGAGGAAAATGGTCCCTGTCAACTCAACCCTCTCTACTGGCACTTACATATATCCAGATGTGCTCCCCTCCCCCCACACCAACACCCTAATCACTCCCTACTTCCTTCCAAACCAGGCTTCCCTACATTGTTGTCTACACAACCATCTCCATTTTTCTTCCCTCCAACTCACTTAGAAACTGCTCCATTCAGATTTCTGCTCACACTCCATTCAGTCCACTCTTACTAGGACCTCAAAGTTGTTCATTCTTATAGATGTTTATCAGTCTTTAGCGTCACTGAATTTTTCATAGAATTTGGCATTTGCTTACTCCTGCTTCTCAGAACAGTCTCACTTTTGGCTTCCCGAGTGCTGTTGCCCTGATTTCCCTGCTGTTCCTGGTCCTCCCTCTCCTCTGTAATGTGTTCTTCTCTTGGCAGCCATTCACTGTCCTCGGGCCTGCTCAGGCCTATCCCCATTTTCCTTTGCAGGACAGGAAATCTTTTTCAGCTTTAACACCAGAAATAAATGTGATTTACATATTTTAGGTGTTATACATTAAGTCCTTATATATTTTTTAAATATAATTTATATTTAACAAGGCAGCACATTTTGCTTAAGAGAAACAGGCTTTAGAATCTGATCTGGATACAAATTCTGACTTTCCACTTACTGTCAGAATCCCCTTGGGAAGTTTTGACTGCCCAGGTCTCAGGTTCTTCCTCTATAACATGGGGCATATCATCCCCTTATTAGGTGTCTGGAACAGCCCACACTCCCTTCCTTTTTTCCTTCTAAATTAGATCCTCGTTTATTTCCTTTCTGAGTAGAATAGAGTCAGAGTCCAGTCTCTGGAGTCAAGTAGTCCCCTTACTCTACCTCATTCTTTCTTTCTGACCTTGGGCAAATTACTTAATCTCTTTAAGTTACAGTTTTCTTTGTAAAATAGGCATAATGATAGTATCTACTCATAGAATTGTTGAAAGGATTAAATGAAATATTAAGTGCATAGCACAGTGCCTAGTCCAGAGTTAGTTTTCAACAAATGTTAACTCTTGGAAATATTGGAAATACTATCATCTCGTACACTTAGGCAGTCATATTTCAGTTTTGATCACGTGAAACTCTAGAATCGTCCCCAAACAAGATGTAATTTAGAGGTGATGAATGAAAATGCATATCTTGAAAAAGTTAGCATACCTTTTACCAAGGTTAACACCAGAATAAGTTAAGCTCCTGAGTGTGACTCAGCAGTATCTTAATCCAAAACTCGGACAATTGATGCCTGTGGTTGGGACTTTTTTTTTTTTTTTACATATAATGATAAATTAATCTTTAAAATTAATTAGTTAACTTTTATAGAGAGAAAGAGAAGCAGAGAGAGAAAGAATCTTAAGCAGGCTCCACATTCAACACAGAACTGGACATGGGGCTCCATCCAATGACCCTAGGATCATGACCTGATCTGAAATCAAGAGTCAGATGTTCAACCAACTGAACCACCCAGGTGCCCCTATCTTATTTATTTAAGTAAGCTCTATGCCCAGTGTGGGGCTCGAACCCATAACTCCAAGATCAAGAGTCAAATGCTCTACCAACTAAGCCAGTCAACCATCCCAGTAGGTTAACTTTTTTAGAGTGAGGGTGGAGGAAGTTAATAGCTTCTGAATATCACATCTTCACCTTTATACTCCAAAGTGTGTGCTATTAGTAGGGCTATCTTTGACTAATGTCCAAGTTAAAGACCGATGCATGCAAAAGATCACATGATGTCTTTCCTCCTTGATGCCTCTCCTGTGCCCTTCCTCACCTAGAGTCCTATTATCAGGAAACCTTTCCAGACATTTACAAGAATGTGGGGGTGCACAAATGGGAAAGGTGTTTTGAAAAGCAGAGAAAATTCTGGAGAAAGTGACTCAAGAGTGAGAATGGATGATGGGATCATCTCAGGCAATGTCTCTCTTCAACAGCATTTTCAGAAAAGCTCTGGGGGCACCTGGGTGGCTCAGTCGGTTAGGTCTCCGACTCGGGCTCAGGTCAGATCTCACGTTCGTGGGTTCGAGCCCCGCATCAGGCTCTGTGGTGACAGCTAGCTCAGAGCCTGGAGCCTGCTTCCAGTTCTGTGTCTCCTTCTCTCTCTGCCCCTCCTCCTCTCATGCTCTGTCTCTCTCTGTATTAAAAATAAATAAAACATTAAAAAAAATTTAAAAAAAAGAAAAGCTCTGACTTTTCACTTGTTTTCCAATACCTTGTTATTGAAATGAACAAAAAATATTTTGGACACAGTAGATAGTCTCATCATAGTACATGTGAATAGGTGTCCTTTCTTCTTAACTACTGTTTAAAAATAGATAAAATGAGGGAAGGTGGAGAGAGAGTAGAGGAAATAGATAATAGTCTCCAAATTTACAGTAAGATTGTCATTTACTAAGATTTGTAGACAGGAAGGAGAAATAGAGAAGCACATATACAGGTAAGGTTCAACTCTCTTATCAACTGTAAATTATAAACTTTAGACAAATGTGCTTTTATTCAGAACAAATATGTGGAACTATAATAACTTGAGGAAGCCATAAAATTGTTTCCCTCCCTGCTAACTATTTCCCTCTGTGGTTCAGGGATCCCTTGAGACACAGGGGAGCATGTAGACAGGGGTCTCTTGTGATATGGGAACTATCCAAAGGATCACTGAATGAATCATAGGAACCAATGGGGATAGATTAACAGATTTCAAGGACTAATTAAAACAAAAATTTTAATGTTAATTTATTTTTGAGAGTGAGAGAGACAGAGAGTGAGTGGGGGAGGGGCAGAGAGCAAGGAAGACACAGAACCCAAAGCAGGCTCCAGGCTCTGAGCTGTGTGTACAGAGCCCAATGTGGAACTCGAACTCACAAACTGTGAGATCATGATCTGAGCTGAAGTTAGATGCTTAACTGACTGAGCCAGTCCAGGTGCCCCCATGAACTGATTTTTTTTTAATTGAGATATAATTTATATGCAATAAAAAACATACATTTTAGGTGTACTGTTTGATGAGTTTTTAAGAGATGGAGCATCTCCATGATTTTCAGTAACTGGTATGCTTCCTAGTCTAGCTAACAGTACTACTTAGGGGCCTGGCAAGAGATAGATGGCTCAGTTAAAACTAGATAATTTGAGAAGAGGGTTTATTTATAAAGGCGTGGGCACGGTGTGGGGAAAGCACAAGATGGTTCCTTGTAGCAAAGCCAGAGAGCTGTTACCACTCCTAGACCAGAAGGGTGGAGAGGAGGAAGCATTTACCAGACCCAGGAAAGACAGGCTGTGTGGTGGGTATCTCCTTCCAGGAGCTATGACTCAGTCGAGAGGCACAGCCGGCCATCCTGGGGTGGTCCTGAAGAGGGATGAGGGAGAGAAGTACTCCAATCATACTCTCCTCTCTGTCTGGTTTCCTGCTAACTATAATTCAACTAGAAGTCCAAGGGTAAGCAAGGCTCCTTACAGGTTATCTTCTTGGGACATTCCTAGGACAAGGGTGAAAAGGGGCATCTGGAGGGGCAATCAGAAAACATGTGTTAGGGGCGCCTGGCTGGCTCAGTCGGTTAGGCCTCTGACTCAGGCTCAGATCAGATCTCACGTTCGTGGGTTCGAGCCCTGCATCAGGCTCTGTGCTGACAGCTAGCTCAGAGCCTGGAGCCTGCTTCTGGTTCTGTGTCTCTTTCTCTCTCTCTGCCCCTCCCCCTCTCATGCTCTGTCTCTCTCTGTATAAAAAATAAAACATTAAAAAAAAAAAGAAAACGTGTTATACTGATAAATGAGTTTAAGGAAGAAGTTGCAAGACCTCTTATGGGAAGGCTTTTTTGTTTTGGTTTGGTTTTTCGGGGGGCAGGGGTGGTGAATGGGGAGGAAAGGCATTTCAAATTCAGTTTCTTAGACCCTATGACCAAATGGGTTAACTACTGATGCATAGCAATATAACCATAGTGTCTTGAAACAACAGCACATTTATTACATAGCCAGATGGCTGGGTACCGCTTAGTTACCTTGTCCGCTTAAGGTCTCATAAGGCTGGAGTTGAGGTGTTGCCCAGGGTTGGGTTCTCATTTGGAGGCTCCACTGGGGGCAGGAGCTACTTCTCTGCTGATATGGTTGTTGGCAGCTGTACAGAGAACTTTGATTTTTGCTGGCTGTCGGTTGGAGGTTGTCCTCAGCTCCTAGAAGCCATTCACACTTCCTTGTTCCAGGAGTATCCCCAGTATGGCTTCAAACACTCTTAGCCAGAACAACCAACCAGGGAAGCCAAAATCGTGCAGTGGATCTAGAGAGTGCCATTGGGCAAGAAGGGGGAAGGGCCAAGGGGTCCTAGAAGTGGCAGATCTCAGAAAAACACCAGCAAACATTCATCTTCAGAAGGTAAGGTTCCCTGTGTGCAGAACTTCTGTGTGCAGATCTGGGAACAGACAGGGCCAGGCATAAGCACTGCAGAAGGGTCAAGGAGGCAGGTGGAAAGGAAACATGAAAAAATTATAACTAGTGATGGTGAGTTTGAAAGGGAATCCTTTTAGAAAGCAGAGGCCGTATCCCTCAGTAGCAGCCGCTGTGATTGAAATAAAGGAAGTGGTTAGAGATGAGAGACCACCAGAGACAGAGTGGGATTCTAGTTTATATGGAAAAAATAACAAGAATATCCAGAATATTGGGGGGGAAGGGCCATGAGGGGGTGATTTGCTCTTTCATAAAATTTCAGTAACTAAAACAGAATGCTACCAACACATAAATGGATAGCATGGCAATGACACAGAATAGGGAATCTGGATATAGACCCTAATATGTTTAGCATATGGTAAGTAGGTATCTCAGATTAATGGTAATAATGGACTTTTAAAATAATGGTGATAGTCAGGGGGCGGGGGGAGGCAGCTGGCTGGGTCAGTTGGAAGAGCATGCGACTCGATCTCAGGGTCGTAATTTCTAGTTCTAAATACATAAACGGGGCGCCTGGGTGGCTCAGTAGTTGGAGTGTCTAACTCTTTTAATTAAAAATTTTTAAAATTTGTTTTTGAGAGAGAGAGAGAGCGTGAGCAGGGGAGGATCAGAGAGAGAAGGAGACACAGAATCTGAAGACAGGCTCCAGGTTCTGAGTTATCTGTCAGCACAGAGCCTGACGAAGGGCTCGAACCCATGAACTTGACATCATGACCTGAGCCGAAGTCAGACACTTAACTGACTGAGCCACCCATGTGCCCTGCAACTCTTGATATTGACTCATGTCATGATCTCAGGGTTCGTGAGTTCGGGCCCCTTGTTGGGTTCTGTGCTGACAATGTGAAGTCTGCTTGGGATCCCCTTGCTCCCTCTCTCTCTGTCCCTCCCCTGTTCTCTCCCTCTCTCTCAAAATAATCTTAATAAGTAAATATATAAACTTCAAAAATGGTGATGGGAAAACTGGATAAACAATGGGGAAAAAAAACGTTGGACCATACATAATTCCCTACACTAGATTAAATATCAAATGAGTCAAACACCGAAATGTAAAACACACACACATATTTAGGAAGGGGGAAGAAGGTAACACCTTTATAGCTGTGGAGAAAATCCTTTTAACAAAAACTTCAAATTTTGTTTCTTTAATGAAAAATTACATACAGATCAAAAATTTCAGCATGGCAAAAAAAAAAAAAAGCCAATTTGTCAAAGACAAATTGGTATCAAAATATAAGAAACCACATTCAATAACTAAGCCCCCAAATCTGAGTTTATTACTTATGAAAGGGACAGCTGTGCAGGTGGTCAGTGATCAGCATTTCACAAAGCAAACTGCCAACCTCATATAGGGAAGTGTGATAGTATTGATTGTGTTGGAAAGGGTTTATTGGCATTAGACCACCATGATTAGCTGACTTTCAAAGCATGAGGCTGTCACTGATTGGTTGGTTCTCAGAAGTGTGTTCAATGAACCAAGCTGTCACTGATTGATTAGACAGGCTTGTAACCTGTTCTGGTAAGGTTTTTGTTATCAAGGCTATAGAACAATCAATCTTTTTCTCAGAGTGCGGGGGACTTTCTCATTCTCATTGGGAATTCTTTTAGTAACTTATTATAAAGAAAGGGTCAATCTTCCCAATACATAAAGAGCCCCTAGAAATGGAGAAGAAAGTCCAACAACTCAATAGGAAAAAAAAAAAAAGAATGCAAACAAAACTAAATACTGCTCTTAGAACATTAATTAAAAAAAAAAAAACCCACCTCAACCTCATTCCAAATAATTATTTTCTATAGTAACTGCTCTTTAGCCCTTGGAGAAAAACACAAACTACACTCCATAAAATTAAGGTGAAATGTCAAATTAACTTTTTGATATTTCAAAGATAATTTAATGCAAAAGCCACCAAACTTAGAATTAACATTTCAGAAAAATACAAGATATATCAAAAATTTGTTTTAAAAAATTTTTTTAAGCCAAAGAAAAGAGGCATAGTCGGGTTCAGTTCTCATTTTTGTTTGTTTCTTTTACTATTATGCAACATTAAAATTGCTACTTCTTTCCCTCCCCCCAAAGACTTGGGTAATTAGGTCTCTTATCTATTTTTTGGTTTGTGACCTGCTCTTATCAGCACACCCCCAACATTCTCTACTTTAAAAAATAAGCCAATCAAATTAATGTAATTTTAACTTTATACAAATAAAAGCTTTAAATAGAAGTTTGCTAAGCATTTGCCAGTAGAAGGAATCAAGTAGATTTGTTTACAAGATGCTTTTTCCCCCAAATAGTAAATCATTCTTGAAATCCTGAGATTTTTCAACTGTTTTCAGTTCAATAAATTTAGAATACAGTCATATAAACTATAGCCCTTCTAGCTCTTTGGAAGTGGAACAATTCTGTCACACATTAAAACCAAAATTGATCTAGTATTGTCTTAGAGTCTCTTGCAAAAATTATATAATTCCTCTGTCATCTGACATTTTTTTGCAATCTAGATTTACCCTGGAGAGTTATACTTCATTGTGATCTACTTCAGTTACTCAAATGCCCTCCTTTAAATTTTATACAGGTGTTCTAACTCTATTATCTCTGAGATGTACCCAGAAATACACTCCTAGGAGCTCTGGGAATATAGTGACGATGCCTGAGGCCTCAATTTTCTATATAAGAAATGTCAGAGAGGAGTTTTTGACATCCCTGTAGGTGAGGAACTGGAAAGCTTGCAAGGAGGCAGGAGAATGGTGGCTTTAGGTAAGGTTAGTCTGTGTGGAGTGGCACATACAGAACTTCAAATTATCGACTCTGATCAAGATGGGGACACTCAGATATCATCAGGGAGACAGAGACTAAACAATTGGGAGGGCTTTCCTCAGGTACTCGGGAAGGTTCTCCAGTTTTCTTCCATAGACCCTTAGCGAAGTTTTACTTTGGTACATTTGTATGTAAGCATCATTTTCCCCATACTAATTACTCCATCTTGTCAGGCTAAGCGCTTCCCATGATTTTGCCTTAGGAAATTCAAGACATCAGGGCTGACTCTGTTGATTAAGTGTCTGACTTTGACTCAGGTCATGAGCCAAATAAATGTTTATAATTATTTTTTCAATGTTCATTTTTGAGAGAAAGAGAAAGAGAGAGAGAGAGAATGAGAATGAATGAGGGAGGGGCAGAGAGAGGGAGACACTGAATCCAAACCAGGCTCCAGGCTCTGAGCTGTTAGCACAGAGCCTAACATGGGCCTCGAACTTATGAACCATGAGACCATGACCTGAGCTGAAGTCTGAAGCTTAACTGATTGAGTCACATAGACGCCCCTCATTAAACTTTTTTTAAAAAGTTCAAGACATCTTATTCCCAGAATCCATTGAGGAAATCCCCTCTGGTGTGGTTTTTTACCCCCACTCTACTCTTTCAGCTCCTAAGCCTGCCATTCCAAACTCCGCTGTGATATAAAAGACACTTTCCCAGACTCTCCCACACTCCTCCATCAGCAAGCTCCCTGCTCAGTACTATTAAGTGACAAAGGGGGAAAAAAGGGGCAACTTGTTTTTTGCTGCTCCCATCAATGTCACCCCAGCAGTGGCAGTTGACTCCAGCTAACAATTTATCTTTTCTAGAACTAGACTCACTGGCCCCTTTCTTGGCACTAGCAGCATCTGAGAGGGGGCTTTCTCAGAGCTCTAAACCCCAGCTTGGTCAGCCCCCTCTACCTCCTAAGCACCTCATTCTAGTAACTGAAACCCTTCCATTTTGTTTCCCAGCTTTGAAGGTGTGACCGCTTCCTGCAGTTACCATCTCTGAGTTATCTCAGCGTCCCCGTTTACTCCAGCACCTGTCTAACCAATTCCTATACTGTATACTTTCTGGTGAAGTAACGATTGTGGTTTTTGTTTCCTTAATTGGACCCTATCAATATACTACATATTCTAGTATAAACTGAATAGAGAGGGGGTAGTTTCTTATCCTCAGGAAAGTCCACAGTAAGTCAGTCTAAAGTGCAGTAAAAAATAGACACCCAACCTTCTTATGGGACTTAAAGAGATGGAGTGGAAGGATACAAAAAACCGGACACTCAATGTACGATCTCCAACTGAAAGCCTTCTGAATTGAATGAATTCCAGGGCCAAGAGCCTAAAATGGACAGCCTGGAGCTACAAAAGCCATGTTGTGGAAAAAGCCTAAATGTCCATGACCTGATGAGTGGATCAAGAAGATGTGGTATATATATAAAATGGAGTATTACATGGCAATGAGAAAGAATGAAATATGGCCATTAATGAAATGTTTAGAGGTGCAGTAGGCATGACTTTGAGTAGATAATGAAAGAAAATGCAAAATGCTTATTGATTTATGATGTGGTTTCATCTTAGCTTGGGCAAATCATGCAGTATTTAATACATAGTAGCAGAATATTTACTATTTAAGCTTGAAAAGATGTGAGTTCTTTGTGTGCAATCTTTCATTTATGCATGTGAGAGGGTTTTCTTTCTTTTTTTTTATTTTTACATTGTAGTACTTGTTTTGCTTGTTGGTGGTGTTTGCTTATTTAATACATTCCATCAAGGACAGAAATTACATGATGTTTTTTTTGTTTTTTTCTTGTTTTTTTCCCCCCCTAGGAAGTGTGTCTTGGGTTTTTCCCTTATTAATTTCATTACTTATTTTTTTTTCCTCTTCTTTTTTTGA
>NC_043704.1:71611505-71679811 GCF_006229205.1 Suricata suricatta
AGTTGCTTTTACAACACCAAAGACTTAATCATCCATTTCCTATATAAAAGGTAGCTACTTTTTTGCATGGACCTCAAGTATATTGTAGTATAGAGGTGGAATTTAAGGAAAGGTATTAAGCAGGCTGTGTTTTAGCTTATGGGCAAGTAATAAATTGTATCATTTATCTTGAATGTATCATAGATAAGCTGCTATATAATGATCGCCACTTCAGATAGCTGTGAAATTAGGTGATTAACTAGTTATTACTTAACCTTCTAATTTCTGTATGTCTATTTACATGAAATAGAAGTTGGGGTTCTGATTTTTTACTTTGCTTATCCATTTGGAGTGTCATTGTAACTACTGTATTGTAAATGATTGAAAATAATTGCATATGTTAAAAACAATAGTGTTATATTCTAAAAAAAAATTAAAAAAATAGTTACCACAAAAAAAAAGAGATGTTGAAGAAATCCCAAATCTTTTTAAACAAGTAGAATAGTCTTTGCTTTCTTTTTTTCCCATTAATCATCAGTGACTAAGTAATAGCTATTCGTGTTCTTTAAGTCAATCTTGAAAACTCATTGAGCTCAAAATGACCAATTAGTGGCAAAACATTGAAGTCACTTCAGATATCTCCCTTCTGAATCTCAGCTGAATTTTCCCTTGTGACTCTTAAAAGCCTGAAAAATACATTTTTTTCCACAGTTAGACTGAATTCTGTCAAAACTACTGGAGTATTATGAACATACTCTTTATTTTGTAACATTCAAAATTAATTTTCTTGTGTTTTTTGCCCCTATTTCTACAGTATATTTTTTAAAGGAAACTGCTGTTGTTAAAACATGTTTAAAGGGACTGAAATATATTTAACTCTGTTGAACTTTCAGATGTAGTCTACAAACATAAAATATATACGTATAAATATTAATACTAAATCAATGAAGTCATTATAAAGTGAAAATGTATTAAAAAACAACAACAAAAAAAACAAACAAAAGCCATGTTGAAGAGAAATGTAAAGTCAGTATAATGTAGAGTCCCCTCAGTTGAACTCAAGGTTCAAGTTGCTCCAAGTCCTGCCAAGACAAAGCAAAATTTGGACTGGGAAGTGAGGCCGAGCCTTCAGGCACCGGCCGCTGCAAAGCAGAATTTGGAAAAACAACAACAAATCAGACTCAAAATTTAAAGTCATAATTGTTTATTAAGATCTTTATGCAAGGAAAAGAAATGGGTAAACATACAGTAGTGGCTCAACTCTGATCTTTTTAATCTCAAAATGTTTAGTGTTTCTCACACCTTTTATGCACACCAACTGTGAATTAGTATAGGCATTTGTGGAAGCCACTTACCATTTCTGAGAATTAGTTCCCTCTGGGGCCAAGGTCTCTTGTGACCTGAGAGCTGTCACCCAGGGGGAATGCATGGGCAGGGGTCTCTTGTGATACAGGGAGCACAGACATGCCTGGCAGAGGAGAGGGGAGTAGAGTCTTGATCAGTAGACAGAAGATAACTGCAATTTATTGGATGCCACATTTGGAGACTTATAGGAGCAGGAAGTCACTATGTGAAGGGAGATCCTTCCAGGAAGTGGGCAGAGAAGAGCCAGGGGGAAGAAATCATCACTTATTCTGGTTCTTTTTGAATCAAGGCCTTTGCCAGATGCATGCCTCTTGATAGCAACCAGGTTAGTTACATTATGATTCCCATACAGAAACTAAGAAAGTGAGATAATGAAAGGTATATGTAGTTCACTCACCTAAGGCCATTCAGGTAGAGACCAAATTAAGAAGGGAATTCTTTTTCTTCCTTCTTTCCTGCGCTATATGTCCTTGTTTTTTTTAGTCCAAAACATGCACAAATTCCTAGCCCCATGTTTAAATTCCTTATGGATTAAGTATTTGTGAACTAAGGAATCTAAAAGCCATTTAAAGCCATTATTAGCCCACAGGCCCTAAAAATCAAGAGGATGCAGATTTGGCCCCTGGGATGCACTTTACCAGACTCCTGTGCTCGGGCTTCCAACTGATGTCTTGGTGTGCTTAACAGGCTTCCTTCCCCTGGTAGGTCATGAATGCTTGTCTTCTGCCTCATCAGCAGCCTGAGCCTGATGACAATTCTCTGCTTTGCAGGGATTTTCAGCCTTATAGCCTCTGCCCCAAGCAGTTTCAAAACTCTGCAGTTACGCCTTGGTGGGAAAGCTGGCCTTGTGTCTGAGGACTTTCGAGTCTCCAATATCCTCATTCCAGCTTCATCAGAAAGCCAAGAGCTCTGCCAGTTTCAGTTCACCAGCACCAGCCCCGATTCTTGTCCTGCATTCAAAACAGGCACGGGAGGCCCAGCAGAACACTTTTGGGTTGCAGACATCAGTTCACTTCTCGTAAGTCTCCCTTCTCTAGAATCTTAGCCCTGAATTTAGTCCTCATTGTTTCAGTAGCTTTCTGATGCATTAAAGAAAAAAAAAAGTTTTATTTTTGATAGAGAGAGACAGAGCATGAGAGGGGGAGGGGCAGAGAGAGAAGGAGACACAGAACCAGAAGCAGGCTCCAGGCCCTGAGCTAGCTGTCAGCACAGAGCCTAATGCAGGGCTCGAACCCACAAACGTGAGATCTGACCTGAGCCAAAGTCGGAGGCTTAACCGACTGAGCCACCCAGGCGCCCCTGACGCATTTCTAAGAGTAGGCAATTTTACACTTTTTTTTTTTCATGTTTATTTACTTTGAGAGACAGAGACAGTGCAAGCTCACACATGAGTAAACAGGGGAGGGGCAAGAGGGAGAGGGAGAGAGAGAACCCCAAGCAGGCACTATGCTGTCAGCGCAGAGCCGACTTGGGGTTTGATCTCTCACTGAGATCATGACCTGAGCTGAAGTCAAGAGTCAGATGCTGAACTGACACTTACACAACTGAGCCACCCAGGAACCCCTTTACGTTCTGACCTGGCTTTTGTCATTGCTCTAAGCAGGATTATAGGTATGCTGCAATGTTACCTAGAAGGCGTAAGTCTTGCTTTTCAAATAATGTAAAAATAGTACCTTAAAGCTAAATACATTCAAATTCACTCAAAATATATTTTTTCACACTGAAAAAGTCTTCCTGAATTATGATTTTTAAAATTTAAAGGCAAAAGACCATTTACAGTAGTGCAGGCTGAAATGAATGAACTTCCTTTATTTTGCTTGCAATGTATTTTTTATTTATTTTTTTAGTAATCTCTGTAATTCAATGTGGGGCTCAAACTCACAATCCCAAGATCAAGAGTTACATGCTCTTCCAACTAAGCCAGCCAGGCGCCCCCATCTTGCAAAATTTTAATAATATTTAAATTTAGACTAGGTGATATATTCAATATGATTGATTTAAAAAGTATAAAAGAACAGGGTGAGAAGAAAAAAGTAGAAAAGAACAGTTGGCATGGGAGATGCTGGCAACATTTATTCCTTCTCTTTTTAGACATTCTATGCAAATACATGTATATATCTTTTCACATCAGTAAAGTGATTTTGTTGTTGCTGTTAATTGCTATATAGTGTTTCATTGTACCATCCTTTATTTAGTTATCTATTGATGTGACATTAAGTCTGTTTCTAAGCTTATTATTATAAACAATCCCATACAGAAATGTTTTGTACGTGTCATTCTACACACATGTGAAATTGTTTTAGGAAATTCCTAGAGGTTGAATTGCTAAGCTCAGAAGTGGAATTTTAAATTTTCTATTGATACCCAGCAACAGATAAGACTGCCTATTTCCATAATTTGAAGGGTAGAAAAATAAAATTGTATGAACATTAATGTAAGTGATGTTATGCATTTCACATATTAAAGAGCCATTTGTATTTTCTTTCCTGGGAACTATGTTTCTTGGGAGTATTTCTAATTTCCCTTTTGAGTTATTAGTCACTTTCATGATGTATTGGCAGACTCTTCATACAAAGGAAAATGACCCCTTTGTGATGAACTGCATCTACTTCTTCCCCAGTTTGCCATGTTTTCCAATTTTTCATTACGGTAATAGTTTTAGTTATGCAAAACTTTTCATTTTTATGTAGTTAATTTTCACTTTTTAATTGTGGTAAAATACATATGATAGTCTATTTCAATTTTTATTATTTTAATTTTCAGATTCTTCACCTCTGCGGTCCTACTGTTCCCTGAGAATTTAATCACTCTCATGTCCCTTTCACAAAAAGGAGAGAAGTAGCAATACACTCTAACGACTGATGCAAAACATTTATTAGTTCTAACAAAAAGGCAGACTATCCAAAAAACTAATAAATTAAAATTTACCTTAAGGTCAGGAAGACTTCGTCACAGACAAATACGTGGTTAAATGTGTACGTCCTGAAGATGTCACACTATTTCCCTTCTTGGTCATGGACTATTCCCAGAAAATTTAATTACATAATTTTTAAGAAGCCCCAAGAGTTATCTACCCTAAAATGTAAAGTGAAATTGCTCTTAGAAAAGTAGTGGCTTGATGAAAACAGATTTTAGTCTATTTTAGAGAAATTTGGTTAGCTTCTGACTACATTTCAGCACAATCATTACTCAGAGGGAAACCATTCTTTTTTTGAGAAAGGGGAAACTAAATTTCAAACTAGCATCAGAATTCTACCCATAATTACCCAATCAATACTGAAGTAGATGCTACCAAGTATGCAAAGAATAACAGAATTTCATATTAAAAAATTTGGAGGGAAAAATAATAAGGGTATAAAAATACTGACAAATTTAAGCTAAAATTAGCTCTAGGACATTTTATTATACTTTTATTTTAAAGGATAGACAACTAGAGACCAGCAGAAATGCTGTTTAAACTGTTATTTGCTTAAAGTTGTTCATACTAATGAACAAGCAATCACGTCTCTAAGTTAAATTTAACAAAATGAAATCACTGCCTTCTGATTTAACTTTCAGGGGCAAGATGGCAAAAACTCAAGCATGATTTTCTTTTTCTGTCCATACACACAAATGAAAGTCAGTATCAATACAAATGATAGTATCAGTAGATAAACACATGGTTATGTCTCAGGTCCCATAATAGGAGATATTATGATAGTTAACTCTCCTACAATAAATTCCCATTTTTTCCCACTGGAGTAGCAGAATGATAGAAATGTGACTTCCCCAAATTTCAGGCAATATAGCAACTGATTTTGATTTTGACACCAAATCCTAGGGTGTGAAAAGCCTAAACCCAAATATTTTCCATGTCACTTAGCAAAGAAAGGAGGGGGAATCCTCTGCCAAACCTCACCTGCTACTCCATCCTGAACCCCGCTTCTAATTATTCACTCAGCTCCAGGGTTTCCAAATTGTCAGTCCACCCCACTGAGCCTCACCCCAACTCTTAACTCTTTTGAAACAAGAATCCAACTTCCTTTGTCAACTAATTCCTAATTTTCCAGAAAACTCTTATTTTTCTGATTTCACATTGATCATAAACCATCTTAAATTGAAGAAAATGCTATAATGTTTAAAATAATTAAAATGGAGATGAAAGCTAGATTACATTAGTGTTATGGAAGATGCATGTCATGTGCTCTGCAAATAAATAGGAAAGTAGTAAGAAAACTCACCCTGCCTGGATTCCTGACTACTCGGTATAGTATAATCTTACTTTGATTACCAGTTAGGACAAAAAGGGAAGGAGGCAAAGGCCATAAAACATGCATTTTTTGGAAAGAGAATGGCACTTGAAGATTTCTTGGGAGTTCGCCAAGGCATTTTTATATCCATAAGGACTGTCCAATAGTACATCAGTTATTAGAAAAGGAAAGGATTGGGACTCCTGCTTACCATGGAGTATGGCAGAAACACAGTTATATATTTCTCCCTGGTAATCACTAGTCCTTTAATTAAGGACAATGAGCATGACCACAGAGCAGAATTAATGAAAAAAACTTATAAAGATTCTGATAGAAAAGAGAGCTTCACAATCCAGCTTTACTAGATTATGAAACACTCCCTTTCCCGTCGCATTACTTTGTATACCTATGAAACATCTGAAAAATACTTTTCTGTGACTTAGCAGGCCTTAGGGAACAAGCACTTTTAGACACATTACAATTATCTCTAGGAGAATTTGGCATCTTTCTCCCATTAACATTGACTGAATGTTTCAACTGGATCTTAAAAGATGGCTGCCAGTTTTCATTTTTTGAGCCTCTCCGAGATTTTGAACGCTCTGTATCAGTCTGTCTTTTGACGTTCCTGTCTTTGGAATTCTTCCTCTGTCCATTGAGCAGCTTGTCTGGTGGTGAAGACGTAGGGCGTAAGTGATACCCATCTGGGGATCCTTTTTGCCGGTTTGGCTTCATTTGTTCCTTATCTACTTCTTTCTGAAGCTGTACTGCTAACAACCTGTCTTGTTCTTCCTGTTTATGTCTCTCAAAAAGTAAACGTTCCAAATCTATCAGTTTTTGGGTAAAGTTGATTTCTGTTTCCTCTTGGTCTGAGGAAGCTCTGGGGAACATTTTCCTCCTTTTTGCAGAAATGCATGGATCCATGACTGCTTCGAACGAAGACTCCTGGTTTTTTCTTTTGGAAGTATCTTCATTCATCAGGAGGCAAGACTCTTCATTTTCTGTCTCAACTGTGTTATTTTCAATTATCTGTGTCATACCTGATACAGTGCATGTGCTCTCTGTTTCTCCAGAGCTGAGAACTCTGGCTTCTGGTCCCTCATGATTTAGGACACATAACTCTTTATCATGATTGCTTGGTTTCATTTTGACTTTTGCTTCAAGGCACCACTCTCTACCACTGGCATATAACTTTGGCATAGGTGACTCTACTGAAGACTTTGCACCTTGTTCTTGAGTGTCCATGCATATTTGTGGAGATAGTGTTGGCATATCTTCTTCAATTTCTGTATCTTGTCTTGTAGGGCTATTTACAATAGTACCATCAGTTTCCTATAGAAAACAAAAAGGACTGAGTGAACCAGGGGAAAACATCAAGTCACAATACAGAAGTCTAATTATACCGATACTCTAGCTGAATTATAACTATAAGATAGATAGCATTAGGAGTGCCTGGGTGGCTCAGTCAGTTGAGTGTCCAATTCTTGATTTCAGCTTAAGTTATGATTCCAGGGTTGTGGGACTGAGCCCCATGTCAGGATCTCTGAGCATGGAGCCTGTTTAAGATTTTCTTGGGGTGCCTGGGTGGCTCAGTCGGTTAAGCGGCTGACTTGGCTCAGGTCATGATCTCATGGTGAGTGGGTTTGAGCCCTGCGGTGGGCTCTGTGCTGACAGCTCAGAGCCTGGAGCCTGCTTCGATTCTGCTTCGGATTCTGTGTCTCCCTCTCTGCCCTGCCCTGGCTCGTGCTGTGTCTCTCTGTCTCCCAAAAAGAGATAAACAGGGGCGCCTGGGTGGCTCAGACAGTTAAGCATCCTGCTTCGGCTCAGGTCATGATCTCACGGTTTGTGGGTTCGAGACCCGCGTTGGACTCCGTGCTGACAGCTAGCTCAAAGTCTGAAGCCTGCTTCAGATTCTGTGTCTCCCTCTCTCTCTGACCCTCCCCTGCTTGCGCTGTCTCTGTCTCTCAAAAATAAATTAAAAAACTTTAAAAAAAATTTTTAGAAAAAAAATGATTTTCTTGGGGCACCTGGGTGGCTCAGTCAGTTAAGCGCCTGACTCTAATTTCACTCAGATCATGATCTCATGGTTCCTGGGTTCAAGCCCCTCCCCTACTCACTCTGTATCAAAATAAACTTAAAAAAAAGAAAAACATTCTCTCCTTCTCTCTCTGCCTGTACCCTCTCAAAAAAAAAAAAAACAAACCAGCATTACTATCAATAACATATATTAATTCTTAATAGTATTTGTATTCTGGGGGTGCCTGGGTGGCTCAGTCGGTTAAATGTCCAACTATGACTTTGCCTCAGGTCATGATCTCACAGTTTCTGAGACTGAGCCTGCATCTGGCTCTGCACTGACAACACTGGGCCTGCTGGGCATTCTCTCTCTCCCTATCTGCTTTTTCCCTGCTTATGTGCGTGAGTTCTTTCTCTTAAAATAATTAAAAACTGGGCGCCTGGGTGGGTCAGTCGGTTAGGCCTCCGACTCAGGCTCAGGTCAGATCTCACGTTCGTGGGTTCGAGCCCCGCGTCAAGCTCTGTGCTGACAGCTAGCTCAGAGCCTGGAGCCTGCTTCTGGTTCTGTTTCTCCTTCTCTCTCTGCCCCTCCCCTTCTCATGCTCTGTCTCTCTCTGTATTAAAAATAAATAAAACATTAAAAAATATATACATATAAAAAAATAATTAAAAACTTAAAAAAATCTTTTAAATAGTATTTTTATTCTGTGTCCTAATTTAGATGAAGGCATTTCATTTTCACTCCCATGAACACCTACAGATTAAAATGCACAAACTGGGTTCTATACATGGCCAATCAATCGGCACCAGGACCTGACACCTCCTTCACCTTACAAACTTCCTCCAGCCTAGACGTTTTTAGCCCCTTTCTGTGCCATGGACTCTCTACCTTTCAGCATTTTGGTAGAGCTTACAGACATCTACTGAATATTTTTCAATATAAAAATAATAAACACATAGGATTACCAAGGGAACAATCTATATTGCAACACAATTATTAAAAATGTTTTAACTTCTGATGTAATATTGTGTCCCCATTAATACATTAAATAATAAGATCTAGTGGCAAGCCTAATAACTTGTAATTCTGAAGTAGGAATGAATAACAATGATATTTCAAGAGACCTGCCACAGATGTAACATGATAAAAACCTGTGCTTTCCACTGATGATCAAAGGTACAGCTATTCTGGTTTGCAGTCCACATTCATAATTAAAGGAATGACAGGTTATGTCAAAGTAAAGATAAACCTTTTCTTCCATTGAGGTTCCTATGTACCCCCTGGATTCTAACTATAGACCTCATTAGGTTAAGAAACTGCTTTTGCCAGTATATTTCTTTTCACTTACAGGTCTTAGGTAAGTAAAGACCTGGGATTAGTTTTGACATTAGATCTTTTTTTTATCTACTTTGCTTTGCATTGATCATTCCTTATGAACCAAAGTGGTTGGACTAGACAAGTTCCAGGTTGTTTACCTAGTTTTGCTGTGAATATGAACACCAAGGTAGTAAAAATATCCCCACCCTGCAATGCCTCTTCCAGCCTCAGTTCCATTATGAGCCAGATCATGTGGACCTAAATCCTCCCTCTGTCATCTCTACTTAAGGGACTCTGCGCAAGTCTCATTTCTCTGTGTGCCTTGGTTTTCTTAACTGTAAAATGGGCACAAGAATGAATATCTACCTTATAGAGCTGGTACTCATGATAGAGATTGAAGAAAATAATACATACATTATCTGGCACACTGGAAATGCCAATTAAATAATAGGTGAGCTTAAAAAATTCTAGGAACCTCTTAATAAAGTGTTAATAAAAACTTCTCTGTAGGAAATCAGCTGTGGTGAAAGCTCATTTTTTTTTCTTGGTTCTATTTTCCTAGAAACCTGATAAACATGAAATGTCACCTGTGTTACTAGGTCACATAGCTTATGGTATAAAGTAGCTTATTGGTGAACTGCATCTTTCAAGAAGTTGGCTGACTCCCAGTATAGGTAAGCCTAAGATGACTAAGAAAGGGGGGGTTCCATATACAACAGTGAATACAAAAAAAAGTGTGGTAACTACAAGTATTAGCAATCTATAGCATTAGTAAACTTGCCAAATTAAGAACATCCTTAGTATCCACATACCTTGGACATGGAGTTTTTCCTGCTTTCTTGTACAACTTCAGACTGCGATGCTGACCCAAATTGAGATTTAGGTGACAAATATCTTAACACAAACAAACAAGCAAACAAAGTTTACCAAAGTTTGAAGCTTTGACAGACAAGTGGTATGTAAACAACATAATATGTCACATAGCATTTATGAGAAGGTTGTCTGTTTACTGCTTAGCTGATTTATCAGAAAGAGTCTAGTCCATCTCCTATCTCAGGTATTTTGGCCTCACTCTAGAGAAAAACTTAAAAGGCTGAGGATTGATATTTTAGTGAAAAACAGCAGAAAAGGAAGTAAAATCTAAACATTTCTTAATTCTCAAAAGAAATTCAAAAGGTAGACAGGATCAAAACAACTCAAGACTATACAGTCTTCCTAAAAGTAATGGAAATGAAATTTTAAATCGGGAGAAAGGCTATATTAGTTTCTTTTTAATGCCAGAAATTCTGACTGTTACTACATTAAAAAACTTTTTTTCGTAATGTTTACTTATTTGAGAGACAGAGAGAGAGAATGTGAGCAGGGGATGGGCAGAGAGAGAGGGAAGACACAGAATCTGAAGCAGACTCCAGGCTCTGAGATGTCAGCACAGAGCTTGATGCAGGGCTTGAATTTGTGAACCGCGAGATCATGAGCTGAAGTCAGCCACCCAGGTACCCGTTTACTACATTTTTAATCGTTCCTACTGAGAAAGTATCCATGATTACATTATTTACTATTCTGAAATAAAGATTTGTTAGATACACATTTTATATAAACTATACCTATAAAAATACAGATCAATTTATCCATTTAAGAGCATATCTCTAAATTTCTAAGCATAATTAATAGGCTGTTTGCCACTGAGAACATGAAGTTTGTAATATGATGAAAAATGCTATATAAGAAAAGGGCTTAAAAGGACAGGTTATGAGATAGTTAAGCATATTTTTAAAACTGGAAAAAATCCAAATACATATACAACCAGGCTTAAAATCTCCTAAATGTTGGCTGTCTTCAAGCAATGGTAACATTGCATAATTCTCGAAGGGCAGCTAGCTATTGTTTTTACAGTTAAAGAAAACAATGGGGAAATGTCCGATTGCTAATAGTATGTAAAACCATGAGTTCCATGGTGTCCAAAACACCATGAGTAGTATGTGAAACAATAAAATAAAATCTAGTCAAAGATCTCATAAAGAACAAATATCCCTTATAGATAAACTAGAATATCTAGATCACATATTTAGTTGAATCATTCTAAATACTTACTCTTCAAACTTGTAAGAACAAGAACTATCTTTTCAACTGATAAGAGAAAACAGGAGCCCAGTTGAGCCTCATTTTAATTTTGCTTCTCAAAGCTGAGAAACTCTTCTGCCAATGTTGGATATTAGTTACCAAAATAGATTTATTACAGAATAATCTTCTTTTTTTTGAAATCCATAAGCAGAGAACAAAATGTGACCAGATACTTATTCAACATAATCAGGGAAGATTTATGAGCTTGTCCTGAATATTCCTTATAATAACCAGGTAATGTATGAATATGTGCTCATTCTAAGAAAGTAAATAGAGGGGCACCTGGGTGGCTCAGTCAGTTGAGCATCCCACTTCAGCTCAGGTCATGACCTCATAGTTCATGAATTCAAGTCCCACCTCGGGCTCACTGCTGTCAGTGCAGAGCCTGCTTCAGATGCTCTGTCCCCTCCCCTGTTGCTCCTCCACTCTCTCTCTCAAAAATAAAAAATAAACATTAAAGATCTAAGAGAATATATGTGTATCTAATTCATAAAAAACAAATAGTTTATTAGAGAATAGTTACAAATATATGGAAGAATTAAAAGAATCACAATAAATTGTGGTTCAGGGAGAGGGATACTGAGGGAAAGAGCACCAGTGAACCTTTTGGAAATATTTTGTAGCTAAATCTGGAGGGTAGTTTATCCATATGTAAAAATTCACCAAACGTACACTTAAGATTAGTGTACTTTAATGTATGTCTTCTTTGTCCACCATCTCAGAGTGTTTCTTACCTCTTGCTTTTAAAAATAGTTTTACCACACATTTGTATCCCTAAACAGGTACTCCCTAGTACTGCATGATTTTGAACTTTACACCTATGGAATCGTACTACATGTATTCAATTTTCTTCTTCACCCATTTTCCTGACTCATGCCTGTTGTCCTCAGCTAGATTCATTTTGACTGTTGGGACAGTATTCAATTCTACTTTTGGACATCTGGGTGCTTCTGCTTTTTGCTGTTACAAATAGTACTGCTGGGAACATTCCTGTACATGTCTTCTAGGGTTTCTTTATATATATGTATGTATACATACATACACACACACACACACACACACACACACACACATATGTATACATACATATACACATACATATTTTAAGTTCACTTATTTTGAGAGAGAGAGAGAATGGGAGGGGGGACAGAGAGAGAGGGGAACAGGGGGTCTGAAGCTGACTCTGTGCTGACAGCACAGAGCCGATGTGGGGCTAAAACTCACTAATTTTAAGATCGTGACATGAGCATCAAGTTGGGATGCTTAACTAACTGAACCACCCGGGTGCCCCTCTTCTGGGGTTTCTTTAGTGTCTGTACTCCAGAGTCCTAGAGTATCAACCTTTTACATTCCCACTAAACATGTAACTGCTCCTTATCATCTACAGCACTTTATACTGCCAGATAGCTTAGTTTTTCCAATAGGATGGGTATGAAATGCTACCTCACTAGGACTTTAATTTGTGTTTCCTTCTCATATATATACTAACTTTCAGGGTTTCATTTTCTATAAAGTCAAAAATTTTTGCCTCTTTTTCTACTGATCTTTTTCTTCCTCATATGTAGATATTTCTTTAACAGCACTCAAATCTTCTTTCAGTTAAATACATTAAAATATCTTCTTAAAAGACAGAAGATTATCATTTTATTCTCTAAAGGTATTTTGATAAAGGCATTCTTAATCTTATAATCTAATTATGTTTTACTCTTTCCCCAAAGATACTCTCCTTATCTTCTTAAAGATTTGATGTCCTTTTAAGAGACCTTTAATTCACCTTAGTTTCTATATATATTATGAGTAGAGTTACAAGCTCATTTTTCCCTTGTATAATCAATTGTCCCTGTGGCATTTATTGAAAAATTCATCCTTTACCCACTGTATTAGTTACCCCAAAACTTAATGGCTTAAAACAACAAACCTTATCAAACAGTTTCTGAGGGTCAGAAATCCAAGAGCAGCTTCGCTGAGTGGTTTGAGCTCAGGATCTCTCACTAGTGTCTAGTGAAGATGTCAGTCATCTGAAGGCCTGACTGGGGCTTAGAGGATTCCCCTTCCAAGAAGGCTCACTCACAAAGGCTACGCTGGATGTCCCATTTTGTTATTGGCTGTTGGCAGCCGGCCTCAGTTCCTTACCAGGCGGGCCTCTCCATAGAGCTGTTCACCACAGGGCAGTTAGACTTCCCAGAGCAGGTAATCCAAAAAAGAGAAAAGGCACAGTGCCTTTCAGGATTTAGTCTCGTAATATACAATGTCCCCTCGAGTAATTCTATTTGTATACTTAAGTCCAGCCCACATTCAAGGGAAAGGGAATTGGGCTCTGTCTTTTTAAGGGATGAATATCAAAGAATTTGTGGACATATTTTAAAAACACCAAAGACATCATGAAGGCACCATAAAATTGTTGTATTTCTACACTAAGTCTATTACACTGGCTTAAGCATTTTGTTTATTTATTCTTGTGCAAATATCATATTTACTTATACATTTAAAGCATCCAACTCTCCACCACTCATTTTATTTCTCTTTGGTGGTATCTGAAAGTCTTTCCTCTTCTATATCAACTTTTAGAGTCAGATGGTTGACCAACTGAGCCCCAAACTCTCATTAATTTTAAAAATTTATCTCTGAATTCTTGGATTTTCAATGAATTTTCTATATTCCACCTCTAATAAAAATGGCTTTTTATTTTTAATCCACAATGGTAATTTACTTTTTTTTTTTAATGTTTACTTAAGAGAGAGAGAGAGAAGCGCCTGGGTAGCTCAGTTGGTTAAGCATCCGACTTCAGCTCAGGTCATGATCTTGCGGTTCGTGGGTTCGAGCCCCACATCGGGCTCTGTGCTGACAGCTCAGAGCATGGAGCCTGCTTCAGAGTGTGTGTCTCCCTTTTCTCTGCTCCTCCCCAGCTCATGCATGCTGTCTCTCTCTGTCTTTCAAAAAGAAATAAAAAACATAAAAAGAAATTAAAAAGAAAAAGAAAAAAGAGAGAACACAAGCAGGAGCAGAGATGGAGCAGAGAGGAGACAGAGGATCTGAAGCAGGCTTTGTGAGGGCAACAGAGAGCCTGACAGGGCTTGAACTCACAAACTGTGAGATCATATCTGAGTCGAAGTCAGATACTCAACCAACTGAGCTACCCAAGCACCCCTAATTAACAATGGCTTCTTTTCCAAGCTCTTATCTTTTGTTTCCTTTATTTGTCTCACTGTGAAGACTGAAATTTCCGGTAAAACACTGAATAGAAGTGGTAAACAGCAAGCCATCCTTGTGCCTTGCTGATCTTAATGGGAATGATTTCAATTTTCTACCATGAGGTATGATATCTGATATAAATTTTCTAGCAGGTATCCTTTAACGACTTAAGTTTCTTCCTATTCCTACTTCATTAAGAATTATCTGGGGCGCCTGCGTGGCTCAATTGGTTAAGCATCTGACTTCGGCTCAGGTAATGATCTCAGTACATGGATTCGAGCCCCGCGTCAGCCTCTGTGCTGAGGGCTCAGAGCCTGAAGCCTGCTTCAGAGTCTGTGTCTCCCTTTCTGGCTGCCCTTCCCTCGCTCACTCTCTGTCTCTCAAAATAAAGACATAAACATTTTTAATAAAAAAATTATCATTCTCCCTCTCTCTAAATGAATAAACATTAAAAAAATTATCATTCCCATGCTTTTCATATTTAAAGTTAATCGCTTAACATTAATTCATTTTCTTTTCCTTGGTATTAAATATGTTTAATATCTTCAATAATTCTATTACTTTCACAAAAGGGCATTACAGTTCTTCACTTTATTGCAAATGCATCTTTGCAAAAAAGCCAACCTTAATGTTGAAGCTATATTACAAAATTTTAATTACTGGCAGTATACCACAAAGCAAAATGAAGAATATCTTATTTAAATTAAAAAAAGGATAATATTTCACTGGGGAGTATATCCAAAACATTTTTTTCTCTCTATATATCTACATCCAATGGTGATATCTTATAGGCTAATTTAAAGACAAATGCAAATTTTAAAAAGGTAAACGAGAGCCATGTTTTGCTCAGGAATACTATTGTATACATACCATATAGGTTGTTTTTACAGCAAACACTAGTTTGCCAAATTTCAATGACAAAACATTAAGTCGTGAATTTGGTAGTGTCCACCTAGTTGTTTCTTGCAGCCCTGCACACTTTAGGAATGGGGTTTCCTGGTTGCCATGGTGCTGCCAGCGGCCACCTATGAAGGTGGTCCTCACTCACACCCATTCATTCATGTTCTGATATTAAGCTGGCAATGTAGTCCTGGAATTGTCATTTTAAATATATTTTAAGTCTTTCTTCTCTTTTTCTGATATGGCATTTAAAGTTTTC
Source organism: Suricata suricatta (assembly GCF_006229205.1). Classification (NCBI taxonomy): domain Eukaryota; kingdom Metazoa; phylum Chordata; class Mammalia; order Carnivora; family Herpestidae; genus Suricata; species Suricata suricatta. The sequence continues at coordinate 71,626,882 of NC_043704.1, forward strand.
TAAATACCACTTTAGCTACCTCCCAAAAGTTTTGATGTATATAATACTTTCAGTTCTATTATTTCTACCAAGATTTATTCTTTATTTTCAAGTAGGCTTCATGCTTTGTGCACTGCCCAACACAGGGCTTGAACTCACAACCCTGAGACCAAGACTTGGATACATAATCGACCAAGCCAAGATTTATTCTTTAACCAAAATGGGTTACTTAGCAGCTTTCCTTAGTTTTCAAACACTTGTGTAGCCTTTTTTTTGCTAATCATTTGAAATCTAAGATGAAATCCATGTAACAAAATTATTTTTTTCTTTAAAAAAGTTTTTGTAAGGTTCATTTATTTTGGAGGGGGAAGGAGAGAGAGAGAGAGAGAGTGCACGAGCATGGGGAAGGGCAGAGAGAGAGATGGAGACACAGAATCTGAGGCTGGCTCCAGGCTCTGAGCTGTCAGCACAGAGCTCAATGTGGAGCTTGAACCCACAGACTGCGAGATCATGACCTAAGCCAAAGTTGGATACTCAACTGACTGAGCCACTCAGGTGCTCCTAAAACCAACCGTTTTAAAAGTATATAATTCAGTGGCATTTTAGTATGTTCACAAAATTATACGACCATCGCCTCTATTTAATCCCAAAACATTTTCATCATCCTAAAGAAAACCATGTATGTGCTAAGCAGTAACTCCCCATTCCCACCTTTCCCCAGCCCCTGGCATCTACTAACGTGCTTCCTGTCTCTATAGATTTACCTGCTCTAGCTATTTCATATAAATAACATGGTGTTAACAGATAGCCCTGTTTGTCTGGCTTCTTTAATTTAGCATGTTTCTGAGATTCATTCATGTTAACAGCATGCAGTACGTCACCCCTTTTTAGGGCTGAATAATATTCTGTCGCATGGATTATCCCACATTTTGTTTATCCATGCATTCCTCAATGGACATTTGTGTTGTCTCCATCCTTTGGTTGTTTGAAGTACTGACACAAACATTTGTGTATAAGTATTTGTTTAAATTCCCATTTTCAATTCTTCTGAGTGCTTGGGTAGGAGAGGAATTGCTGAGTCATATAGTAATTCTGTTTAATTTTCTGAGGAACTGCCAAATCACACCATTTTATATTCCCACCAGTAATGTACAAAATTCCAATTTCTCCAATCCTTGCCAAAACTTGTTGTTTTCTTTTGGATTACAGACATTCTACTGGATGTGAAATGGTATCTCATTGTGGTTTGATTTGCATGACATGATATTGGGCCTCTTTTCATGTGCTTATTGGCTATATGCACATCATTGGAGAAATGTCCATTTCATGTCTTTTGCTCATTTTGAAATTGGAATGTTTGTCTTTTGTTAAATTATATAACAGTTCTTTATATATTCCAGGTAAACTTGGGTGGCTCAGTGAGTTAAGTGTCTGACTTCAGCTCAGTTCATGATCTCATAGTCTGTTGAGTTCAAACCCTGTGTCAGGCTCTGTGCTGACAGCTCAGAGCCTGGAGCCTGCTTCAGATTCTGTGTCTCCCTCTCTCTCTGGCCCTTCCCTGCTCACTCTCTGTCTCTCTCTCTGCCTCAAAAAAATACTAAACAAAATGAAACAAAGAGTTGCTTGCTCTACCAACTGAGCCAGCCAGGTGCCCCTATTTTTAATGTATAGATTGTAGTTCTTAAACTCTTCCAATTGTTAATTACTATGTGAAAGCTTATATCCTCATAAAATCATAAACTCTACTTGCTGCTGGAGGGGCATTGTGGGGAGATTAAATCACTCTAATACTGATTACCTGTCTCATACATTTTGTATAGTAGAGAAGAAATATAATGTACAGACTAGGGAAAAGAGGATGGGGGAATGACCTAGATGCCCAGTTATAACCTTCTTCAGTGAGGATAACCTTATGAGACCAGCCTTCCTCATCTGAATCTAAACCAGGAGAAAAAGGAATCCCAACTGGTTAATTTTGAGAAAATAGGAACATGAAAATCCTGAGGAATCAAGATAAAAAAAGACTTCATATCTCTCTTCATGCTAGCCAGGTGTCTAAGCTATGTGAGTAGCACCCTTATTTTCACTTTATATCAATCTCAGACCATTTCAGACCATTTAGAGAGTTTTCACACAGAATTCATGGACCAAATTTTATCAGTGGTCTATATGAACAAAAACACCAGCATACAGTAAGTGATCAATAAATAGCTGATAAGTAGTCATGTTTACTTACTTCTGAATATCTCCAGTGTTTACTTGTTTGTTCTTACTTTTCTTTTGAGACTTGGTGGTGACTGTATCAGATTTTATGGAATTCAAAGGAGAAGCCAAGACATTTCCGTCACAGAAATTGTTCTTCAACAAGAGAAAAAGGAAAACAGACATTATTTTATAAAATTATAAAATTATAATAAAAAAGCTATTATTTTGACTAATTCAGACTCCACAACAGAAATTTTCAGGATTATGCTCACATTTAAATTCTACACATCCTTTGAATAATAGTGACCATGCAAAAACTAGTATAAATAAGATTCAATCCATCCAAGTTGGTCTACATTAATTGCATTTTTATTCTACATTAAGAGCACAGAGGGCATGATGTTACTAATATTCATTTTTCTAATGAACGGCCTCATATAATTATAATCACCTTAATCTATAGGGAAAAGTTGTGGATATGTCTGGAATAAAAGTTAATTATGTAAAGATAATTTAATTGGAGGATTTAAGAATATACCAATATCATAAATATTTACTTGCTGTTACCAGTCTCATAAGTTTCTTACTACACTACTAGAAAAATTAATAAAATTGGTGGTGGTAGATATTTGGGTTTGGACCCCCAAACTCTCTTAAGTAAATCCAAGAATTTTTTTTAAAATTTTTTAAATGTTTATTTATTTTTGAGATGGAGAGACAGAGCATGAGGGAGGGAGGGGCAGAAAGAGAAAGAGGGAGACAGAACCCAAAGCAGGCTCCAGGCCCTGAGCTATCAGCCCAGAGCCTGACGGGAGACTAAAACTCACAAACAGTAAGATCGTAACCTGAGCCAAAGTCAGATGCTTAACCTACTGAGCCACCCAGGCACTCCAAGAATTCTAAAATATCAATAGTTCTACTCTTATAATCCCTGTTCATAACAAGAAGGATCAGAATAAGATTCCTAAAAGATAGGTAAAAATAACACAAAATTCTCCTCTTTGATGCATTTTCTTACCTATCTCATCTGTTATTCTACTTGTGGATCTTTTATTTAATTTCCTAATTATGTACCTTTTCAGAACTATTCTACTAAAATTTTAAAAGAAGAAATATATTAAAAAGGGTATATACTCTAAAACTGGATACATCTGGGTGGCTGAGTTGGGTAAGTGTCTGACTTTGGCCAAGTTCGAGCCCCGTTTCAGGCTGTTGCTGTCAGAGCAGAGCCTGCTTCAGATCCTCTGTCCCCCACCCCCCGCCCCTCCTCCACTCATGCTCTCTCTCTCAAAAATAAACATTAAAAAATAAAATAAAACTTGGGTACACTATCACGAACAGTAGGCCTCTCAAAAAAAAAAAATCCCCAATTCTGGATATACTTCATTTTGGTATTTATATTTTAGGGTATTTGTTGTTTGAAAGCAGAGGAATTGTTTTTAGAGGCTCTCAAACCGAAATGCACATTCATTCCCTAGATGCCTCGGGAATGGTATTCCCTAAATCCTATCCCCAGAGATTCTGCTTCAGTGGATTTAGAAAAGATACGGGAATTTGTATTTTAAAAAGAACCCCAAATGAATTCTGCCAGGTTCTTTCACATCACTAGGTCTCACTGCACCTCAGGTCTTACAGTAGGGTTTTATCATCCTTTCTTCCATTCATTTTTCCTGAGGCAATAATTTAACTACAGCAAGGTAATAAAATTCAGGTCTAAGGTCTATTGTATTACTTAAAGCTTTAATGTACTTCAGTTACAAAGAGTGATTTACATCCATACAATGGATTATTATGCCACTCTTAAAAAAAGAATAAGATAAGACTCTGTAGTCACATTGGGGTGCCTGGGTGGCTCAGTCCATTAAATGTCTTGACTTTTGCTCAGGTCAGATCTCATGGTTCATGAGTTCAAGCCCCACATCAGGCTCTGTACTGACAGCTCAGAGCCTACAGCCTGCTTCGGATTCTGTGTCCTACTCTCTCTCTGTCCCTCCCCCAATCACACTCTGTGTTCCTCTTTCCCAAAAATAAACAAACATTATTTTTTAAAAAAAGACAGTGTAGTGATATAAAAAAATCTTTAAGACATAACAAGTGAAAAAAGACGAGGAAAAAAACCAGTGTGCTTGATACACCTTTTTTAGGTGAATAAGGAAAAATGATAAACTGTTAACAGTGCTAACCATTGGGGAAAGAGACTGATGTAATGAAACAGGAATGAGAATATAGATATGGAAGGACAAAGAGGAACCCTTCCTATATTTTCTGAATTTACTAACATACCACGAAGTTTTAAGTATACTTCAATCAGAGCAAATACATAACAACGTGCAAAAAAATTTGTTTTAAGTAAAAGAAATATGTCAGAAACACTTCCTCAGATCTTTGAAGCCATGCAAAGCAAGGGGAATGTCCTTCCAAGTACTCTCCTAAAACTTACAATATTAAGACTTAGCTTTCTTGCCAGTTCTTCATCACTTTTCAGTTGTTCTTCCATCTCTCTTCGCCTTTTTTCTGCCTGTTGTTTTTCCTCTTCTTCTTCCTCTGCCAATAATCTCTGTATGTATGCTTCGCTAGCTTTGTTTTCTTCTTCCTCACTGGCTCGTCGCTCTGCCTCCACCTTAAAAAAAATTATTAAAGAACACTTCTATGAACTTTTGATTAAACTTGCAATATTTCTCTTTTCTTAAAAGCAATTCTTTTTTTTCTAGCTGGGGAGAGAGGCAGAGAGAGGGAGGGAGAGAGAGAATCTTGAGCAAGGTGCATGCTCAGAGCATGGCAAAAGACAGGGACAGACAGTCCATCCAAAAAAAATTATTAAAATGTCCCTTAGTCACATGAAATAATCTTTTTCATAATAAGAGATATAACAACTAAATCTACACTGTGATAGGACTTCCAGTTTTCAGTAATGATAGAGTAAAATACTGGTGGAAGATCTTCCAACAAAAACTGACTTTAAAACCTGGACATGATAAGCAACTACTGAAGGAATTGGAGAGTGAACATAACCAGACAAACTCCTCCTGGACTGAAGCCTGGAGCTAACATAATCTGACACCAGTGGAACCTGGCCCCATACTTGGGGTCACTTGATATTCTAAAAGGTTCCAGACAATTTACTGGGAAAAAGATGCCTGTTACAATACATGGGAGTAGAATACAGAATATTTGTAGTAGAAAAAAAATGAATCTCAACCCCATCTCATGTTGTACTCAAAAACTAATTGGATGGATTATACATCTAAACACAAGAACTAAAACAAATTCCATAAGAAACCTTTGTGACCTTGAGCTAAGCAAAGTTACCAAACTGTATACCTAAAATTAATAAATTTTCCTACATTGAAGTTTACTATAGAAAAATTCCACCTCAACAAAACTTTTTTTTAAGAAAAACTATGCCAATGCCATTCTCACACATCAGATTACCAAAAATTCAAAAGTCTGACATTATGCTATTTAAAAAAAAGTTTTTTAATGCTTATTTTTGAGAGACTGAGGGACAGAGAGACAGAGAGAGAGAAGCAGGAAAAGGGGGGCGGGGGGGAGGAGACATAGAATCCAAAGCAGGCTCTAGACTCTGAGTTGTCAACACAGAGCCTGATGTGGGATTCAAACTCACAAATTGTGAGATCATGACCTGAGCCGAAGAAAGCCTGATAATACTCTGTTGGCAAGGGTATTTTGAAACAGGTGCTCTCATTGGGAATGCAAAATGGCACCCCAAACAAGGAGAATTTGACAGTTCTAACAAATCTATATATCATTTACCTTTTGTTTGACCTGGCAATGTCAGGTAGAAATCTACCTGAAGATATGCTTCTAATAATATTAAAATATACATGCACAGGGACACCTGGGTGGCTCAGTTGGTTAGGTATTCGACTTTCACTCAGGTCATGATCTCACTGTTTGTGAGTTCTAGTCCCATGTCAGGCTCTGGGCTGACAGCTCAGGGCCTGGAGCCTGCTTCGGATACTGTGTCTCCCTGTCTCTGCCCCTCCCTCACTCATGGTCTGTCTCTCTCTAAAAAATAAACAAACATTAAAAAAAAAACCATATATATACATGCACAGTATTACAATATTTATAATTAGAAAATACACAGTATGCAGTATTTAATAAGTAAGAACAGTTATATATCTGTTTATCTTTACAAAAGACACCAAAGGAAGGATAAACTACCCTGCAATGACATTAGTTATCTACAATGTGAGCAGACACAGGGTGGATAAGATACAGGAGGAAGTTATTCTCTCTGAGAGTAACTTTTAATGTCATTTTTATGTTTGGGTACATGTTAATAGTCTACACATTCAGGGGTGCCTGGGTGGCTCAGTTAAGTGTCTGACTTCGGCTTACATCATGATCTCCCAGTTCACGGGTTCGAGCCTGGCATCAGGCCCTCTCTGCTGACAGCTCAGAGCCTAGAGCCTGCTTCGAATACTGTCTCCCTCTTTCTCTGCCCCTCCCCTGCTCATGTGCACACACTCGTGCTCTCTTTCACAAAAATAATAAAATTATATATAAATTAAAACTACTTTCTACCTTATTTTAAACTTGTAAAAAATAAAGCTTTTGTAAAGTACATTAAAATTAATAATATTACAATACATATTATATATACAAGCACATAAAACTGTCTGTAAAATCTAAAATGGAAAACACAGCAGAGAATTTTTCCGAAAAAGAATAAACATTTAGGGTGCCTGGGTGGCTCAGTTGGTTAAATGACCAAATCTTGGTTTCATGACTCAGGCCATGATCTCATAGTTCATAAAATCAAATCCCGTGTTGGGCTCCACGCTGACAGTGCAGAGGCTGCCTGGGATTCTCCCTCTTTCTCTCTGCTCCTCCCCGTCTCTCAAATAAATAAATAAACTTAAAAACAAAAAAGAATGCCTATTTAGTACCTACCTTGCTGATCTCCTCTTCATATTCTCTTCTCAACTCCCCAGGTTTACTTAATAAGCGAACTGGCTGACAGTCATCAACTGTTAGAGATCAAGGAAGAAAATAACGATATAGGCAACACAGAATTTTATGGCTAGCTTTGGTCTTCCGTTAAATCTATATTAACATGAAAATGTAATATTAAAACAAATGTATGATTATTAACAGTTATAGCAGTATCTTCTCTACAGAATTCATTTTTAAAAATAAGTCCAGGGGTGCCTGGGTGGCTCAGTTGGTTAAGGGTCTGACTTCGGCTCAGGTCATGATCTCACAGTTCATGGGTTTACACCCCACATCGGGCTCTGTGCTGACAGCTCGGAGCCTGGAGCCTGCTTCAGATTCTGTGTCTCCCTCTCTCTGCCTCTCTTCTGCTCTCTCTCTCAAAAATAAATAATAAACATTAAAAAAAAAAAAAGTCCAGAGATTTCCTGGTTCAAAATGGCACATGAATACATATACTTAACTCCTGCTCTAGAATCTCTTAAAATAACAGTGAAGGCATTTTTTGAAGTAATCCAACAACAGCAAAGAGGGTCAATCGGTAAACAAAAAACTTTAATAAATGTCTAGAAAATGGGAAGCCAATAAATATAAAAGAGGTGATTTATATAGCAGAATGAAGAAAAATGCAACCCGTGGAAGGGAAGGTGACAAAGGAGACTTGCCCCATATACCTGAAAGGCAGCTCAGGCTCAAAAACATAAGGCACAACAGAGACCTGAGTGAATGAATGGAGGACAGGGAATCTAAAGTTTATAGTCTGTTAAATCAGATTACTTAGCTGGTAGGCAAGTGTATATATCACAATCAAAGTTATTTTTTAAAGAAATGAAATTGGACAGAGCCAGTGCAGCTAATACGAGAGGCAATGACCCAAAGCAAAACCTTCTTAAAATCTGGCACTCAGGGATGGAGAAGCATAAGGGCCAGGTTTAACCTCAATGTCTGCCAGTCACCAATGCCAATATATGTACAAGGAGCTTTATTTTAGGGCCTCATTTTAAAATATGAAAGCAAAACCAAGGATCATCAGACATTTCAAACAAATCTACAGGACTAAAGAAACACTAAGATGCAAAGAAGGAAAAAAATAATCTTGAGTTGAATCCAGAAAAAGAGAACACAACTGCTTGTTTACAGGGCAGCTGTTACTCAACTCCAGCTGACTACTGCCACCAGGACACTTAGGTCTGTCCTTGTTATATTCTCTGATTTTTTCAAGACAACTTAGAAATCTGTATGTTAATGTAACATCTCCAAATTTTAAATGTTGGCACTGCATGGTAACAGAAAATATGCTTGTAGCCTTTACATGGCTTGCAGGCCAGTAGTTTGCAAATTCTGCAACAGATACTAAAAACAAGAATATGACTCCATTACTGGTAGCAAAGAAGTATACTAAATTCTTAATTTAGCTGTTGAGGAGGATTCATCTGAGACAGTACAGTGGGAAATACAGGGGAGAAGTGTAAGGCTCCTGAAAAATTAGTAGGGGTTAGAAACAAAGCCCAAGAAGCTAGGAGGGAAAGCACCTTAATTATAGCATTTCTAATGAAAAAGGACAGGGTCTGTATAGAGAGGCAGTGTAATATCAGATGTGACAGCTTAGGGGGTGGGCAAACTTTTTCTGGAAAGGGTAAGATAATAAATATTTTCTGCTTGGTGGGCAATGCAGCCTTTGTTGCAGTAATTTAGCTCTTGCCACTGTAAGCACAAAAGCAATCACTGACACAGATGAGTACAGCGCCTCTGTCCTAATAACACTTCATTTACAAAAAGAAATGTGGGCCAAATTTGGTCCGTGGAGGACAAAGTTCTCAGAAATTCTGTGTGTGTGAGTGTGTGCACACAAGTGCACGTGGGTGGTGGTATGGTGAACATTAAACAATTACAGGCAACTGGGAAAGGAAAACTGTTTCCATTTATCATTAGAAGAGTTCACTTAATAAAGAATAAAAATAGCTAAATATTATGAAAATTAAAAGACAACCATTGAATGGAGGAAAATATCTGCAAATCACACATCTGATAAAGCATTAATATCAAGAATATATAGAGAACTCCAACAACTGAACAAAAAACAAGCTCAGTTAAAAAAAAAAGGGCAATCCCTGGGGCGCCTGGGTGGCCCAGTGGGTTAAGCCTCCGACTTAAGCTCAGGTCATGATCTCACATTTGTGGGTTTGAGTCCCGTGTCAGGCCTGCTTCGGATTCTGTGTCTCCCTCTCTCTCTTTCCCTCCCCTTTCATGCTCTGTCTCTCCGTCTCAAAAATAAATAAAACATTAAAAAAAATTTTTTTTAATGGGCAAAGGACATATTTTTTCCAAAGAATATGCAAATGGCTAACAAGCACATAAAAAGCTGTTCAATATCATTAGTCATTAGGGAAATGCAAATCAAAACCACAAAGAGATACCACTTCGCACCCCTTAGGGCGGCTATTATAAAACAAAATACTGAGTATTGACAAGGAGATGGGGAAACTGAAATCCTTGTGCTGTGCGGGTGGAAGTGTAAAAAGGTACAGCCACTATGGAAAACAGTAGGGTGGTTGCTCAAAAGAATTAAACAAAATTACCATAGGACCCACGAATTCCTTTCTGGGTACCTACTCAGAAGAGTTGAAAGCAGGAACTCAAACAGATATTGTATACCAATGTTCACAGCAGCATTATACACAACAACCAAAGGTGGAAGTAATCCCAACATTTACCAACAGATAAATGGATAAATAAAATGTGAAACATTATTTTCATAAAATGGAAGAAATTCTGACACATGCTACAACAAAGGTGAACCATGAAGATATTATGCTAAGTGAAATTAGTCAGACACAACAGGACAAATACCTATTATAATGCTACTTATACAATGTGTTGGGTGGCAACACTGAATTTTTACTTAAAGATTTAAAATGGCTTTTCAGGGAGCACCTGGGTGGCTGAGTCAGTGGAATGTCCAACTTTGGCTCAGGTCATGATCCCAGGGTGGTGGGATCTAGCCCCATGTGGGGCTCTGCACTGAATGTGGAACCTGCTTGAGATTATTTCTCTCGCGCCCTCTTGCCATTCTCCTCCATGTGTGCTCTCTCCTCTAAAATAACAAATAAATAAATAAATAGTAATAGTAAAGTGGCTCTGGAATAAACACAAGAAAAAAGAAAAACACAGAGCCATAATAGAGCCACTTAAGGCCCCACATCAGTAAATCAAGATTTAATATCTATCCTAACTTCAGCCTCAACCCCACAGATGTAACCTTTAACCACTGAAAATGTAATTTCCTGTAGGCAATACCCTAAAAGATCTCTTCCCTCTTAGGAAGACAACTTTGCCTGAGTACTATAGTCCTTGCTAATAAATTGTGGGGTTTTTAAAAAAATGTTTATTTTTGAGAGAGACAGAGAGACAGAGTGTGAGCAGGGGTATGGCAGAGAGAGAGGGAGACACAGAATCCGAAGCAGGCTTCAGGCTCTGAGCTGTCAGCACAGAGCCCAACATGATGCTCGAACTCATGAACTGTGAGATGATGACCTGAGTCCAAGTCAGATGCTTAACCAACTGAGCCACCCAGGCACCCAAAGATTCCTTTTTTTTTCAAGTAGGATTCATGCCCAGCACAGAGCCCAATACAGGGCTTTAACTCTTGACCCTGAGATCAAGACCTGAGCTGAGATCAAAAGTCAGACACTTAACTGACAGAGCCATCCAGGTGCTCCCCAGAAGAGAGCATTTTTTAAAAAAGGTCCAGAAAAAGGTAAAAGCAATCTATGGTGTTATACATCAGAACAGTAGTTACAGAAATGGTGAGCAAACAGAGACTGCAATGGGCCACCAGGAGGACCTAGGAGTTCTTATAAAGTTCTAGGTCTTGACCAGAATGCTGGTTAAATAAACATTTTCACTTTGAATATTCACTGAACTGCAGTAAACTTTTGTATGTATAATATATTTCAAAAAATTTTACAGAAAAACTAAGAAGGATCAACTTCCAGAACAGTAAAGTGAGATCTGCAGAACTGTTTTTCTTTCTCTCTTTTTTAAAAAAATTTTTAATGTTCATTTTTAAGAAAAAGCGAGCAAGAGTTGGGGAGGGGCAGAGAGAGAGAGAGAGAGAGAGAGAGGGAGAGAGGGAGGGAGGGAGGGAGGGAGAGGGAGGCAGAATTTGAAGCAGGCTCCAGGCTCTGAGCTATGAGCATGGAGCCTGACATGGAGCGTGAACCCATGAACCTCGAGATCATGACCTGAGCCTAAATCAGAGGCTTAATCCACTGAGCCACCCAGGTGCCCATGCAGACCTGTTTTTCAACAAAACAACCAGAACTGGAGAAAGGTATAAATAACTGATCATATAAAGTCCCTTGAAATTGCCCTATGAGCATACAGCAAACAAAATAAAAATTCCAAAAAATGTTTACTAAATCTCAGTAAGAAAAGTGAGAAGCTGTGGCACTTGAGCCACATAAGGAGGAGGCTCTACTCCAAGTGGGTGTGGCCAAGGCAGGGCTCCCAGCCTCCTGAGGTCCTGGAGAAGAGCTGCAGCATCCCTCCGGGAGGCAGGAACTGCCAGAATTTATCCCTCCTAGCTCACTGCTGCAGAGGCTGAACTCCAGGTGAGTGGACCTGAGAGACTCGTCTCCCTTCCTCCATCCGCTTCCCACTCGCAGAAGAGAAACGTTACCCCAACAGACAGCAGGCAGAGAATACTGGGGTCCCATCGCCCTCATCACAGCTCACTCAGAGGGCAAAGGTTCTAGGGCAGGTAAGCCGAAAATACTGGAGGCTACTAAGTCTGCCTACTAGCCTGTTCACAGAGAGAAGGCAGCCATCATCTCGGCCTCCAGCTCTAGAGCACTGACTCAGATTTTATCCAGGGAAACAGGCCAGAAGCACTGAGAGCTCCAAATATCTCCCTCAAAGAAAATAACTTTATTCAGAACAGAATGTGCAGAATTTCAAGCACAAGGGCATTCTTGAAAATAACAATTTTAGTGGTAAAGCACTCAAGGCTGATGGAGTGCTGTGAGCAAACGGCAGAGCAGGCAGTTCCAAGCTCTCATCCTGCCACGGGATTAAAAAACAAGCAGAAACTATCAGAGCCAATATTGTCAAGTTCTGGAAAAGAATCAAAGGTTAACAGCAACCAAGAAAATGATAAACCAAGAAAAAGGAAACTTCAAAATAGTAGGAAAGTTTCATCCCATTTTTACGCTCTCCCTACTTCCTCCTCAGTACAGCCGCAATCTTGAAGCTGGAAACCCACATTCCCAGAATGGGCCACTGGTCCCTAGTTCTGGAGGGCGTGCAGGATACCCAGGGCAAGACACATGTTGGAAGACACGTGAGAAGACTCCAAACTTTCACCTTGGGCTGATCCCCAGGCTCAGTGCAAGCCTGGCTAAGTGTTGAAGGACCATCTCGGCACTGAGCCCATGTTCCAAGACAAAAAGGTACTTTTTGTTTCATTTCTTTTTGTTGTTTTTTAGCTCCTGACATTCAAGGAACTCTGTCAAAACACTAACTGAACACAAGTTAAGGCACAGAGACTTAGGTGACCACACAGAAGGAGGTATATAGTCTTTGCAAAAATAGTTTGGGAAAGTTAGCAAACAAACTGAAGGACTTCAACAATCAAAAAAAAAAGGTAAACTCTGGGGAAAGGGAAGAATCTGGCTTTCAGCATCATCATACTGTAACATTCAAATGTCCAATTCTCTAAAACAAACAAACAAACAAACACAAGGCATACAAAGAAATAAGAAAATATGGATGATTCATAGGAACAAAATTAACAGAAACCGTTGTTGGGGAAGTCCAGACATCAGACTTAATACCTAAAAACTTTACAACAGCCATCTTATCAACAAACAGCAGTAGACCGGACATCCACATGAAAAAAAAAACAAAAAAAAAACTGAACCCTTATTTGGTTAAGCATCCAGCTTCAGCTCAGGTCATGATCTCACAGTTCGTGGGTTCGAGACCTGTGTCGGGCTCTGTGCTGACCTCTAGCTCAGAGCCTGGAGCCTATTTCGTATTCTGTGTCTCCCTCCTCACTGACCCTCCCCTGATCATGCTGTCTCTCTATCAAAAATTTAAAAAAATTTTTAATTAAATTAAATGTTATTAAAAAAACAGTTAACATCCAGAAAATATACAAATATACCAATTAAAAATAAGCAACAACAAAACACAAATATACCAATATACCAATTAAAAATAAGCAAATGACCTGAATAAAGATTTCTCCAAAGAAGATATACAAATGGCCAATAAACACATGGATTTCTCCAAAGAAGATATACAAATGGTCAATAAACACATGAAAAGATGTTCAACATCATTAGTCAATAGGGAAATGTAAATCAAAACCACAATGAAACAGCATCTCATACTCATTAGGATGGCTCTATTAAAAAAAAAAATACCAGAGAGTAAGAAAGTAACAAAGTGCTGACAAAAATGCGGAAAAATACAAGTCCTTGCATATTGCTGGTGGGAATGTAAACAGTGCAGCATATGGAAACAAGTATGGCAGTTCCTAAAAAAACAAAAACAAAAGCAACAAACCCATAGAATTAGCATATAACCCAGTAATTCTTTTCTAGGTACATACTCAAAGGAGTTGAAAGCAGGATTAAAAAAAAAATTTTGTATATCAATGTATCCAACAGCATTATTCACAACGGCCAAAGGTGAAAGTAACCCAAGTGTCTACCGATGAATAAACAAAATGTGGTAAATACATTCAATGGACTATTACTTAGTCATATAAAGGAATGAAATTCTAATACATGCCACAACATGGATGAACTTTGAAGACATCTAAGTGAAATAAACCAGATACAAAAGGACAAGTACTGGGGCGCCTGGGTGGCTCAGTCGGTTAAGCCTCCGACTTCGGCTCAGGTCAGATCTCACGTTCGTGGGTTCGAGCCCCGCGTCAGGCTCTGTGCTGACAGCTAGCTCAGAGCCTGGAGCCTGCTTCCTGTTCTGTGTCTCCTTCTCTCTCTGCCCCTCCCCCTCTCATGCTCTGTCTCTCTCTGTATCAAAAAATAAAACATTAAAAAAAATTAAAAAAAAAAAGACAAGTACTTACGATGATGAGATACCTAATGTCAAATTCATAGAGACAGTATAATTATAGTTAAAAGGTCTGGAAGGAGAAGGAACTGGGTAATTATTGTTTAATGTGTATGGAGTTTCAGTTTAGGAAGATGAAACGTTCTGAAGATGGACGGTGGTGATGGTTGTACGCCAGTGTGACTGTACTTCACACCACTTTAGTGTACACTTAAAAACAATGGGAATCGAGGGCACTTGGGTGGCTCAGCTGAGCATCTGACTTCAGCTCAGGTCATGATCTCGCAGTTGGTGAGATGGAGCCCCATGTCGGGCTCACTGCTGTCAGCCTGTAAGCGCAGAGCCTGCTTCAGGTCCTTTGTCCCTCTCTCTCTGCCCTTCCCTTGCTTGTGCTCTCTCAAAAATAAATACTAATAAAAAGGTAGGAACTGTAAATTTTGTTATGCATATTTTACCACAATTTAAAAAACACAGATACTAAGATACCATGTCAAACCTACTAGGATGGCTATTTATTTTATTTATTTATTTTTTAAATAGTTTATTGTCAAATTGGTTTCCATACAACACCTAGTGCTCTTCCCCACAAGTGCCCTCCTCCATCACCACCACCTCTTTTCCCCCCTCCCCCCTCAACCCTCAGTTTTCAGCATTCAACAGTCTCTCAGGTTTTGCGTCCCTCTCTCTCCCCAACTCTCTTTCCCTCTTCCCCTCCCCCTGGTCCTCCATTAGGTTTCTCCTGTTCTCCTGTTAGACCTATGAGTGCAAACATATGGTTTCTGTCCTTCTCTGCCTGACTTGTTTTGCCTGACCCTCGAGGTCCATCCACTTTCCTACAAATGGCCAGATTTCATTCTTTCTCATTGTAGGATGGCTATTAAAAAAAAAAAAAAAAAAAACAGAAAATAACGAGTGTTAGTGAGGATTGGAGGAACTGGAACCATTATACATTGTAAGTAGAATGCAGAATAGCACAGCACCAGGGAAAAGTTTAGCAGTTCCTCAAAAAGCTAAACCTAGAATTACTGTATGATCTAACACTTCCACTTCTAGGTGCATACACAAAAGAACCGGGAAGATGTTCAAATACAACACATGATATTCTTACCAGCACTACTTGAAATAGACAAAAGGTGGAAACAACTCAATTGTCCATCAATGCAAGAAGGTTAAACAAAATATAATCCATAAAATGAAAAGTTATTCAGCTCTAAAAAGGAATGAAATACTGATGTATGCTACAACTGTTACTACATTTGATCTTAGCCAAAAGGCCGAGAAGCGATGCTACAACAGTTAATAACCTCAGAAACATTTAACTGAAAGAAGTCAGACACAACAGATCATATATTGTATGAATGCATTTATATGAAATCTAGAACAAGCAAAGTCATGGAGACAAAGTACATAGAAACTTGGGGCAGAAATCTGGAGGAGACGAATGGAGGATCATTGCTTAATGGTTAAAGAATCTGGGGGATGAAAAAGTGGAAACACAGTGGTGATAGTTATACACTGTGAAGATAATTTATGCCGCTGAACTGTACACTTAAAATGGTTACACTGGCAAATCTTATGCTATATATATTTTACCACAATTTTGAAAAAACTGATATAAAAAACAAACCCACTGAATTGTACACCTAAGTGTCTATTTATTTTTTTTAGTAATCTCTACACCCAACAAGGGGCTTGAACTCATCACCTCAAGAGTCACACCCTCTTCCCACTGGGCCAGCCCGATGCCCCAGAATTGGACAACGTAAATATATCAGTTCTGTGTGTGAATATTGCAATAAAGCTGTTTTAATCAAGTATAACTACTGTTGAAAATATCATTAAAATGGCAAATGAGTTATACATATTTACCACAATAAAGGTAATTCCCCCCCAAAAAGGCAAGTACACCAGAGCGCAGGCACCGTATTCAAAGCCTAGACAAGACACTGCATGGCTTGTGGATCACCTAAGCGTGCCAGAGTCAAATGTTCAGTTTGGGGTACCCAGCTGCCCAGTCTAGGGGTGGAGGGCTTTAAATAAAAGTGACTGAACTAGATGGAACTGGTCACTGAAAGCTCTTTTGGTCTGCATGCTTAAGAGAAGAGTTAAATAAATGGAGATGTACAGTTAAGTAGGCTAAAGAAAATACATGAAAATCAAACAGTACCACAGCAATCCTGTACTTTCTATGTCTCATTTTGCTGTTCTGATTGATTACCGCGGATCTGTGACTATTTCGGTAACTTTCATATCACTGAAGGTTCTATGTGGGCCTCTCTTGCGGGTTTGTTTGTTTTCATTTTTAACCCAACAAACACCAACTGAACGCAGCCGGGCATTATTACAATGAACACAATCTTGCTATCGACTTCAATCAACATTTTGGGGCCCATGATACCCAAAGAGAAAAAAAACTTTTCCACCCAAGGAAAAAAAATTAAACAAATATGAGTTGGTTTCTTTTTAATCCTTTTCGAAAATGGATTAGTGGTAATTCACTTTTTAAAGAATTTTGATTTTTCCCACACTCACGCCCGGTTTTACTCACCGATCTCCTCTGATTCCTGCCCGGAGATTCTAAGCTTGCATTCCTTTGGATAGTGTTTTTGGATTGTCTCCCACAGTTCCATGTTGACAAGAGAATTTCTTCGTGTGTGATACCGGGCCCAGGAAGAAACCCGGCGGCGACAGAAAGGACAGCATAAACTTGCCTTCTCGACAGTCGATTGGAAGCAGGGATTACAGAGCGTGTGGTTACAAGGCAGTGTTATGGGCTCGATTAGGATTTCCACACAGATGCGGCACTGGCATTCCGACAAGGAAGGGATGCCGTTTTGGGGCACAGCCATTTTAATATGCTAAAAAGGCATATTCAGCATCAATACCTGAAAGAGAAAGAATCTCACTTCCGTCCCGACGACGAAGAAGGGAAATCCACAGCTGTGTTTAAATATTATGCCCAGCTGCGTATCAGAATTCGGAGACTGGGAACACCACACAGCGTCCTCAAGTAAAAGGACACTCTGTGATCCAAGTAAACAGTACTACCCAGGAAGGCTGCGTATTTGCCCACGTTTCAGACAAACGTCGGGTAAGGAAACGAACGTTAGCGTCAGGAGACCTAGCCAGCACCGAGGCTAGGTCACACAGCCTTTGGAAGGCGGACTGCGGACTCCAATCCTCCCGCACGGCGGCAGGTACGCGCCAAATTCCCCTCCCCCCGCCCCCCCTTACCAGCTGAGGGTGCTCCCTTACCTAAGCGCAGCCAACCCCGAGGCCGCCCTGGCGCGAAGCTTCCGGGCCTCAACTCCGGAAAAAACGCTGTTTCCGCCCAGACGCTGGGCTGCGCGGGAGCAGGACTTCCGTTTTACTGTAGCTGTGGCGGCAGCACTCGAGGCCCCGCGTCTTATTTTTCGTGAACCTGCAGCGGGTTCCCGGCGCCCTCAAACCACACTCCTCTTTCCTCGGCCAGCCAAAAAGCCTGATGTTTGCAGCAGTGCCGTCGCAACCCGACAAGGGCTAATAACATTACAACCGTTCACCCAAACGAGCCCTCCTAGCCAGAGAACATCTGACGTTCGGCTGGGTGGGACTTCCGGGTCCTGTGCGCCCCGCTCGCCCCCGCCCGCCCCGCCACGCCCAGCATAGGGCCCGCCCCTTGCGCTGCAGTCTCTTTTACTCCGGCTGGAGGGATATCCGACCATCCATCCCTAGAGCTTTCTGCGCCCGGAGGCTGCGGAAACCCGGGAGGTAGCGAGATTGGTCTCTGGCAGAAAAAGGGAAACCTCAATAGGAATTAAAGAACCAACAGTCATTAAAAAAATTTTCCCTCTGCGTTTTAAAATTCTACTCCTCAGACTACTTTTCTGTTTCTGCTATCTTGTACCAAGGCTTTTTGGTCTCTTTCTAGAGTTCTGAGGAAGGCATCTCCGAGGTTGATCTAGAAACGTTGTGGTCAGAGAATCCGCAAACTTGCTACAATTGAACGCGCCCTGACACTTTCTTCTATAACCCACCCCTTCTTCAGTCTGAGGTTCAGAGATAGGTTGTTTTAGGATTGCCTTCCTTTCTAAGTGTTGTCCAAAACCGACCTCTGTGCCCGAAGGCGAAGACTGAGTTTGTGTATGATTACTTTGCCTGGGAAAGGAGGCTGCAGCAGGCTAATGCCTCCAAGACTGCAAGCCTGCCCAGGGCAAAAGGGTGAAAGGGTTTCACAAGACAACACAGGATCTAGGCAGTTCCTACAGGAAGCTGATACATGCTGCCCGCCACGTTCCTTGTCTTCAAAGTCGTCTCCTCACTAGTGCGGCCAGACCATCGGCCATCCAAGACTCATTACTA
The DNA here is from genome assembly GCF_006229205.1 of Suricata suricatta. NCBI lineage: Eukaryota > Metazoa > Chordata > Mammalia > Carnivora > Herpestidae > Suricata > Suricata suricatta. The sequence goes on from NC_043704.1 coordinate 71,645,449, forward strand.
AGTATCAACATCGATATCCATTTCTTGGAACAAAAGATTCTACAGAAAAACAAGTGAAAGGGACGGGGGCGGGGGCTTCAAGAATGAGGGGGAAAAAATATGTACCATTTAAAGTCAAGTTTTGCATTAGTGTGTCCATATTCATTTCCATCCATGTTTACATTTCTATAGTGGTTTCATAAGAGCTTGGAAAACAAACTGCAAGGCGGCCTGGGATCCTGGGGCTTAGCTGTCACGTGCATCATTTATGGTGTATTCTTGTCTTATTAAATAAATTACAATCTAGAACAATCAATCACAAAGAAGGCAAAAAAGTGTTTAACATCTTATGCATTTTAAAATAAGTTTTTCCACTTTGGTTATTTGTTCTTGTGCTTATTGTATTGAATCCTACTGTATTGGATTCTATGCAAAAAGTAGATTTTGACTAGGAAAACGGAGAGGATTAAGTAGACTAATACCTAGTACCTAAGAACCAAGCCAAGAGACAGAAAATATGATGGTTGCCAGGGCCTGGAAGAGTTATTGATTAATGGGTACAGAGTTTGTTTTCAGATGGATGGTGGTGATGGTTGCACAAAATTATGAATGTATATAATACACTGAACTATATACTTTTTTTTTAGAGAGAGAGACAGCGAGAGCAGGGGAGGGTCAGAGATAGAGGGAGATACGGAATCTGAAGCAGGCTCCAGGCTCTGAGCTAGCTGTCAGTCCAGAGTCCAACGCAGGGCTAGTACCCACTGTTGCCGGGTAGTTACGAAAAGACCACCAACACAGAATAGAAGCAAGGCATGATTTTATTTATTTACAGCCGCATGCTTTTATTACAGCCGGGCCAAACCTGATCTCCCTGGTGTTAAGGAGCAGAAAATGGCCTCAAAGGCAGCAGTGAGATTATATGGACAGAACACATCATTTAGTGAACCAATTACAATCCGTGGTAGCCAATTACCTTGTAGTACACAAACGCCATCTTTGGTGGGAACCCACCACTCCAAGTCTCTCCCTCCCTTTAAAATAACCAATCATTGGAAAACAATTTGACAATAAAATATTATGGAAAAAAATAAATAAAATAACCAATCATAGTTAGACATCTAAGATATCGCGAGATGGGGACAATTTCTCATCAGTTAACTCTGTCTTTGCCAGGTCTTAGTAAAAGGGGTTGGGTTGCGCTTAGCAAGGAGGCAGAAATTATACCTTCTGATAACTAACAGGGAGCTACATAGGCTTTTATCTCAATGTTTTAGCAGTTACCATGCAGTTAAGTCAGAACAGTGAACGGGGAGATGCATTCACAAAGCAATTTACAGAAGCCAAAACAGCTAGTTAATGATTTTCCATTTCACTCAGGTTGTTTTTTTGTTTTATTTATTTATTTATTTTTTTAATTTTTGAGAGACAGACAGTGCCAGCAGGGGAGGGTCAGAGAAAGAGGGAGACACAGCATCTGAAGCAAGCTCCAGGCTCTGAGCAAGCTCTCAGTACAGAGCCCAATGAGGGGTCTGAACCCAGGAACCATGAGATCCTGACCTGAGCTGAGGCTGGATGCTTAACTGACTGAGCCATCCAGGCGCCCCTGAACTATACACTTAAAAATGGTTCAGATGGCAAACTTTATGTGTATTTTACCACAATAAGAAATTTTTTTGAGGAACAACAAAATCAAGGCCTGAGTTTTTTGAGGAATGTTACATACATTCCTCAAAATCACTGTGTATGAATATAGTCTTTAAGGTCTTTTGGTTTGCTGAGGTCATTCAGGTGGGACATGGTTTCCAGATAGAGCCAAAGCAAGGAGGTTGTAGGTCTTTGGTTAGAGAGCTTTGAGAGCTTTTGTTTTGTTTAATGAGAATTCAGAAACTTTTGTCATCCAGTTGTCTGTGATATCAACACCTTAGCCTCGAATTCCAGGCTAATAGGTCCTGTGGAATCTCCCATTATTAAACATTAAACCAGGATCTATTCCCTGTCATCGAAATCTTGTGCTTTCAGGCCATTGTTTGAAATCTTAATTCATTCTAATGCGTTTCTTTGTTGCTTTGCCTACTTGAAGGATCAATTCAATGTACTTCTTCCAGGAAATATTTCTCAATCACATAGTGATAACCCTCCTGAACTCAACCAATCATACATTGCCTAGTGATACTGGTTTTTATGCTTACTATTTAACTCTTGCCTTTTGATTTTTTGTGTTATTTTTAGAGAGCGAGCGAGCAGGGGAGGGGGCAGAGGGAGAGAGACAGAAAATCTCAAGCATGCTCTCTGCTAGGTGAGGAGCCCCGCATGGGGCTGGATCCCATGACTCCAGGATCATGACCTGAGCCAAAATTCAAAGTCAGATGCCCAGGGGCACCTGGGTGGCTCAGTCAGTTAAGTGTCCAACTTTGGCTCAGGTTATGATCTCACAGTTTGTGGGTTTGAGCCCCGTGTCAGGCTCTGTGCTGACAGCCTGGAGCCTGCTTCTAATTCTGTGTGTCCCTCTCCTCTGCCCCTCCCCTGCTCATGATCTGTCTCTCAAAAATAAATAAATGTTAAAAAAAAAAAAGTCGGATGCCCGACCAACTGAGCCATTTAGGCACCCCTGCATTTTGATTTCTATGTTTAGGTACTTATGTCAGGTATAATGGGTACATTTTATGTACTTCTTCAGATTTCCTTGGCCTTGTTTACTTTCTGGATCCACAGTCACAGTCCCTAGCTCTGTCTAGAGCTGACCAGTTTCATTTCTAGAATCTCTGGCTCATCCTATCACTTCTGGATTCCAGTAAAACACTGCTCTAAACAGTGCAGGCACTGGCCTCCATCTGACTGCTGGGAGGGCTTAGAAGGTGCATCCTGGAAATATGGGGGGGTGGGTCACTCCCCACAGAACAAACTTTGACCAACTGAAAATAGTAGACTAAATGAGCCTGACAGAGAAATTCCCTTTTCATCTTCCTTACAAGGCATGGTTTTTAAGATTTTATTTTTAAGTAATCTCCACAGGCAATGTTGGGCTCAAACTTACAACCTTGAGATCAGGAGTCACATGTTCTACCAACTGAGCCAACCAGGTACCTCAACATTGAGTGCATTTATCTACCCAGTAAGCTGCTGTGTCTCATGGCTTATTTTCAAGAGGGAGACAGCAAGGTAATATCATTTTGTATTACTTCGAATCCTCTGCCTAACATCTTTCCAGAGTGGTACCTCATTCTGGTTGATCTGAATTTGTATCTCCCAGGGTGCCTGGGTGGCTCAGTCAGTTACATGTCCAACTTTTGTTCAGGTCATGATCTTGCAGATGAGGGGTCCAAGCCCCATGTCAGGTTCTGTGCTGACAGCTCAAAGCTTGGAGCCTGCTTCATATTCTGTGTCTCCTTCTCTCTTTGCCCCTCTCCTGCTTGCACTGTTGTCTCTCTCTCTCTCTCTCTCTCTCTCTCTCTCTCAAAAATAAAATAAACATTAGGAAAAAAAAGTTTGAATTTGTACCTCTCAAAGCATAAGCACTTGACATTTACCTGAACAACAGGCTTCACATTTTAATTTTTTTATTTTTTTTTCTGGTTTTTATTATTTTTGAGAGATAGAGACAGCACGGGCAGGGGAGGGTCAGAGAGAGAGGGAGATGCAGAATCTGAATACAGGCTCCAGGCCCTGAGCTAGCTGTCAGCACAGAGCCTGACGCAGGGCTCAAACCCACTAACTGTGAGATCATGACCTGAGCTGATGTCGGCCGCTTAACCGACTGAGCCACCCAGGTGCCCCAGGCTTCACATTTTTAAATGTTGTTAATTCACAGCACCTACCACATGGCATTTGATGTTCAATAAATATTTTAATATATAATCAATGTATTAGAGTTCCCTTTCCAGCATAAAATCACCATAGTACTGTACCAAAGAAAATGTACAACATACAATATATATTAGGTGTTTGTATTTTTTTTATCTTTTAATATACAGTGCATTCACATGGCTCAAAATTCAAAATGTGCAAAACAGTACGTTCTTTAACAGTGAAAAGAATTCCTCCTACCTTTGACCCCTAGCCTCATTTCTTTCCCCCTGAGACAGCCAAAGTTACCATTTTCTAATGTATTTCACCAGAAGAAGCTTATGAAGTGTATGGGTATATTAGCTTGTGTGTGCATGTGTGCGTGTAAATATTCATTTTTGCCCTTGTCTCCCCCACTTAACAATATATAGGAAATATTTTAAAACAACACATCTTGGTGATAGCTCTATATCTTTGTGCAGTTACACAAAGAGCTTCTTTATTCTCTTATATTGCTGCATGGAAAGTATTCATTGTATCAATTCATGATATTTTGTTTAAGTCTCCACTCACTCTTGCTATAAAACTAGGTGTATAGTAAATTGTACTTACATTTCCCTCCCTACCCCCCATTTGCAAGATAAACTACTAGAAGTAGAATCCCTTGGTCATGGAGTAAAGTTAGTTTTTGACTATTGGGATTAGCTCTTTTAAGGGGGACGTTTGCTTCTCAGGGGCCCTCACTGCTTTCCCCCTCTCAATGACCTGCACAGCCCTGAGCAAACCGTCCTGCAAAGCCTCGTTCTTCACCATGTTAGTGATCAGGAAAGTGACGTCTCTGATATACATCTGCCTCACCTTAGCAACATAGTATTCTGCCTTGTTACCATATGCAATAAAGAAGGTACAGAGTGCTGTGACATCTCCTTCTTCCAGCCCACATTCCTCCAGGACAGACTCCCACACTCCTCTAATGCGCTGGTTCTTGACTTTGCGTCTTAGGACAGAGGCTAAGGTGGGAAGACCTCTCACCAGGTCTGGCAGCTTCTCAAGCACACGAGTGTGCAAGCAGATGAGTACATCCATGACGTAACTGTATAAAATATTCAGTTCCATTGAAGTGAATCTACAAAACATGTGGAGAGCTTCCTGAGCAGTGGAACTCCATGTACAAACATCTAATGAATTCTTTTAGGATACAAACCACTAAAAGCTGTTGTATTTTTGGAAAATACTACACTGAACTACATTGGATAGCTTAGTTCTCAGGCCACTCATACTACATATTTCTCAATGGCAGGGAATTATGCCATCCATCTCTGTATTAGTAAGACATTGGCAAGCAAGAGAGTCTGTGATGGGATGTGTACAGCAGTGCTGGTGTATCAACAGGTGCTCAAATTAATCTTTTTTGAATGAATTAACCTAAGAAAATATGATTTTTCACAATCCATTGTTAGAATCATATTAAGAAGTTCAAGTTTAAGAAGTCCACTGCAAGCTCTCACAAAGCCACGAGATTCCACTGATTTCTCATTGGATACTCACTTGAGTGCCAGAACTGCTGTCCACAGCTCATCGTGGGCTGCCTGGCTTGCCAAAGCCTTGCTATGATGTTCAAATTTCTGTGTCAGGCTATCCTTGGTGAAGTCCAGTTCTTTAAACTGTGCTTCTAAAGCTTGGAGTTTGTGGTCTACTCTATAGGATAGAAGAATCAAGGGGTACTTTAGGTGGAGGGACAGTACTAAGGTTTTGCCTTAAGAAAAGCCTCTACTACATTGTTTATAACCACTATTAATTTGGGTAGCTATCTGTATTTAAGATTATGAACAGACGTTTCCATTTGCTGTTCTCTCTAGCCATCATCCCAGTTCTTATATTGTCAACCTTCTGAATTATCTAATTACTCGAATTATCTAACATATCTTGTTTTTGTATTGAACTTTATACTTTAAAAAGTTTTTCAGGAGTGCCTGGCTGCATGTCCGTGCAGCATGCAACTCGCAGTCTCAGGGTTGTGAGTTCAAGCTGCACATTGGGTATGGAGCCTACTTTAAAAAAAAAAAAGAATATTTTATTTTTAATTTTTTAAAAATGTCTTAAGTTTCTTTATTTTGAGAGAGTACGTGCTTGCGAGAGAGGAGGTGGGGCAGAGAGAGAGGGGCGGGAGAGAATCCCACGCAGGCTCCACGTTGCCAGTGCAGAGCCTGACACAGGGCTTGAACTCCAAACCAGGAGATCATGGCCTGAGCCAAAATCAAGAGTCAGACGTAACCAACTGAGCCACTAGGTGCCCCACCCCCAAAAGTATTTTAAATACAAGCATTACTTTGATCCTCACAACAACCATAAGAAGTGAAGCAGTTATTTTTATTATTTTACACATAAATCGAGTCTCAAGAAGATTGAGACCTAATGTCATAGCTAGTTAGTGCTGGAACCACTATTTAAAAAGATGCCTTTCTCTATTCTGACTACCCAAATTGTATCCTACCTTCAAGGATAAGCTAGGGGTGTCTGAGTGGCTCAGTCGGTTAAGCGGCCGACATCAGCTCAGGTCATGATCTCACAGTTCGTGGATTTGAGCCCTGTGTCAGGCTCTGTGCTGACAGCTCGGAGTCTGTAGCCTGCTTCGGATTCTGTGTCTCCCTCTCTCTCTGCCCCTCCACTACTCATGATCTGTGTGTCTCTCTCTCTCAAAAATAAATAAACAAATAAAAAGGATAAGCTCACTCTCCATACTGCTTGAATTCCCTGGCCTTTCTGCCCTGAGATCACTCTGCCTACTTCATTTTCACAGAGACTGCCTCTATTACCTGTCACTGCTCACTTCTTGCTTTATTTTTAGAGTTAGGATTTCATGAACCACATTGTAAACTGTTGGAGAGAGGGGATCAGAGACAATTTCTTGGACATCTTTATGCCTGTCCCCCAATACCTAGAAAAGGCCTTACACAGAAGTAAGAAAATATGTCTCATATGATCAACATCCATAAGGTGAATGAACTGCTGAACTGTGTAATCCAACAAGGGTATTTGGGTAGCTCTGAACAGCCTTAATCAATGAGAGCACTGTGGCACCAGAATTAGGTCAAACTGAATCACAAAGCACTGGAACAACACAACTCACTCGTCTGAAGGCGCCCACATTTTCATGACAGAAGTGATACACAAATACAGGTACCACATCGCTGAGCTTCTATGTCCTCAGTGACCTGAATACTTTGCAGCTGCCCAAGCTCCATCCTTGACCATCTTCTCTTCTAGGTCCTCAGTTTATCTCGAGGCTAATTCACCTTTAGGTACCACTCCTAAACTCTAGAACTGTATCTTTATGTTTCATGAATCTCCAAACCCAACCGTCCTAGATTGAACCTACTCATTATTCCTCTCCCATGTCTTCAGAAATTATTATGGTTGGATTTTTCTTGCTGCTTTGGGTATTTTACTTACATATAGATCAGGCCCACTATGAAATGTATTTCATTGGAATGTAAGCCTGCGTGACCTAATATGCCAGCAATTTCTGTCTACATATGAAAACAATGTCAACTGGCATATTGTCTGTATTAACCTAGGCACATTTAAAACCATATTGCATACAGGTCCTCTTTAGCTTGAACTCTAAAGAGGAACGCTAGCTTGTCAGTAGGTGTAAAGGTTCACAGTTAATAGTTTTTCGGAAGCCTCTCCCAAAAAGGCATTCCCATACCATTCCAAATAAATCCTGAATGACATGCCTACAAATCCAGGTCTCTGTTCTACTATAATTCCCCGGCTCAGTTAGTGACATCACCATCTATTCAAGTGCTTGAACTGAAAATTTCTTACCTTTTAACTGAATAATTCTTACCTTTTTTTCCTTCCTCTCTGCTAAGCCTCTAAACTAACCCCTCCTCTACGTCACTACTAAGCCAGTTAATAACTGTCTTTCACTTTCACTTTGATTTAGGATTACAGTAGCCTAACTGGATCCCTCCTTTTGATTTCTGCCACCTCCAATCCAGCCTTCCAGAAATGTGTTCTAAAACACAATTCTGATCATGTGACTCAACTGATTATGTATGCTCTATGATGCCCTGATGTGCCCAAAGATACAGTTAGAGCTAAACTGGCTGTCTTCAGAAGGAAACATAAAGCCCTTAACCCTTCACTCCCATCTCCTGCCAGTCCTCTCACTGTGGTCACTAATCACGTGAGACATCCAGATGCTGACGGAACACAGTAGATGATTCCAGGCTTCTGTAGCCTCTGTGTTCCATGTACGTGTACCGTGTACTATCTCCTCAGCCTACACCTCCTTCCCTTATTTTTCTTTCTCATAGCCTTTTACTCACACTTTAAGATCCAGTTTAAATGTCCCTTTATGAAGGGTTCCTTTTCCTGCTGTGCAAGGCAAAACTAATTGATCCTTTTTGTGTCATCCTAGCCCTTTATGAACAACACTGTTACAAGGTAAATCACATTACATTCTAAGTAGTTTTGAATGATTCTCTTCTCCCTATGGGCTTTGAGCTCCTTGAGGACAGAAATCACATTTTACTTATTTTGTATACCTAGAATATTGTATATACATTAATTGAATGGAATATACCTGTGAGTAGATTTTTATTTAATATTTATTTATACATATATATGGAAGTTAAATATATAAATATATGTTTAAATACATATGTAATTAAATATGTGTTTTATATATATAGTTAAATATGTATGTTAAATATATATTTTTTATTTATATATATTTTAACCTGGAAGACTTAAACCACTTTAAGCAGAGTCAGAATTCTAATTTGCCTATTTTTAGTCTTTATTCTTCTCTTACCCATCTTCCCAGAAAAGCAGACCTACGCTTGTTCCCGCCCTGTAGCCCTTAGCAACCTTTTCATTGCCTCCTTCAAGGATATCAGGGTTGTAGTTTCATTGTTCATCTTCTTAAGGCAAAATGAAAGGAATCAAAACAAAGAAAATAAAAACCTAACAAAGGTTTGAATCCAGGGTTTTCTGCTGTCTTCCACTCAGCAACGGGCAGTGGCTTGTATATTTGATCTGAATTCTGCCTCAAAGGTCACTCAGTACAAGAAGCTTTTAATAGCTTGCACATCCAAATATAGTTTCAGAGAACTGATCTTCTGAACACAGGTGTCCCAGAATCCACTATAATGTTTGCGTTTGTAAAGTGAGCTGTAGTACAGCAACATAGCACAACCACCAGATACTTTCTGGCTGTATGTATATTCTGATAAGTGTATATATGGGTATACAAATACATAATATTCTAGGATTAAATTTGATGGAAGTATTACTCTCAAATTTTAACAGCTTATTCAGTTATAATCTAAATGAGGTTTAAAGAGAGCCCCAGACCTTTTATAATATATCAATGCTAAAAATCTAATCATCCTTAGAAACTATTTATTGAGAGCTTCTAGTATTAGATTAAGTAATGAAAATGGAAACAGACATTAAACAGGATTCTTGAATTCAACATATTTAAATTCTAATTGGGAAGACAGGACATACTTAAAAAGAAAATGTATATAAAATGTTGTGCACCAATAGGTACAGACCATAAAAATCATATGTTAAGAGTAAGTCATTGTAGCCTTGAATAATTGAGAAATGTTCACAGTGAACATAGGACTTGGGCTTAGCCTTAAATGAAATGTACATATCTGATGATCAGAGAAGAGAGAAAGGGTATTATAAAACTGGAGAAATTATGTGAGCAAAATCAGAGAGGCAAGGAACATCATGTGGTCAGGAAACAATGAGTAGGCATGCCTTAAGCAAAAAAAGTTATGTGAGGAAAAGTTAAAAACAACAATTAAAAAAAACACCCATAACATTTAAACTAATAAGATCCAGGTCATGCATTTGTTGAATAATTTATTCACTTATTCAATACTTAGTGAATACTATAAATATCAATTGAATGGATAAAACCTATGAATGAATGATCACTATTCCAGATGTTGAGAATACAATAATGAGTAAGGTAAGTGTCTTGCCCTCAGGAGTGTAGTAGTAGGGAAACAGAAAATAAGGATAACAAAAGAGTGGAATGGGAAGGAGTTTGGATATACGTGAGCTGTTCATTCTGTGAAGTTAATCTAGCAGTGGTATTTAGGGTGAATCCAGGTGTGAAGAAAACCAGAGGCAGAGAGGTCCCTCAGGAGTCACGGTCAGATGTGAGGTGAAGAGGGTCTAGATTACAGTGTTGGTCCTAGGAGTGGAAAGGCAAAGGGACAGATCTGAGAGACCTTGTAACTCCCTGAAGGACTCCTGGGGCCTGGAACCAGTAAATCTCACAGGAACCTTCAGAAAAGTTTGGGTGTCCTGAGGGAGTCCTTCTTTACCACAGTGTGGAAAACCTTGCTCCTATTTTTGTGTCCTGTATCCTCTCTGCCATCCCACCCCACCCTACCCCATCCATGTTTCAACAGAATTCAAATATTGTTCAAGTATTGGGCAGCCATGTGCTTCTGGGGAGGCTGTACCCCTCCCAAGTCACAAGGGGGTGAACATTGATTAGATTAAGCCAATCATAGTAATTTCACTATTGTTGCCATTATCATTAGTTTAGGAATAGGCAGGTGGTAGAATTCTGGCCTATGAAATGTGAGAGGAAGTCTACTGTGTGACTTCTGAGAAAAGTTTATTTTTACTCCTGATAAAACATATAACAAAATTCACTGTTTTGGGTGGGGATGGACAAAATGGGTGAAGGTAGTATACAACCATTTTTACAAAGTACAAACTTCCAGCTATAAAATAAATAAGTCCTGGGGGTGTAATCAACAGCATAGAGACTATAGTTAACAATATTGTATTGCATATGTGAACGTTGCTAAGGAAGTAGATCTTAAAATTTTCTCATATCAAGATAAAGTTTGGGGGTGCCTGGTTGGGTCAGTGGGAAGAGCATGTGATTCGATCTTGGGGTCATGGGTTTGAGTGAGTTAGGTGTAGAGATTATTTAAATAAATAAAACTTTCTAAAAACAGAAAGAAAGAAAGAAAGAAAGAACAAAAGAAAGAAAGAAAAAAGTTTGTAACTATGTGTGGTGATGGATGTTAACTAGACTTATTGTGGTGATTATTTCACAATATGTAGTTATATTGAATTATCAGGCTGTACACTTGAAACTAATGTTATATGTCAATTACATCTTAATTTTTAAAATTAACTTTTTTTTTTACCTTTTTTAAGTGTATGTTTCTGTGGCATAAGCACATATACACTGTTGCCCAGTCATCACCACCATCCGTCTCCAGAACACTTTCATCTTTCCCAAATGAAACCCTGCACTTGCTGAAACCCTGTACTCTGCGTTCTCCCCTCTCCTCCACTCCTGAAACCATATCCTGCTTTTTGACTCTATGAATTTAACTCCTCTAGGTCCTTACTTCCTGTAAGTGGAATTGTACAATATCTGTCCTTTTGTGACTGGGAGGAAAGTTTTTCTAATGATAAAAAAAACACATGCAGTAGAAATAGTCTGTCTTTATCTCTCATATTATTGAATCTTCCTGTAATGTCTGGTACTGCAGCACTCATTTCATGTCTGGATGTGCCAAAGTTGTTTTATTCACTCACCTACTGGAGAATGAGTATTTTCAAGTTGTGGCAATTATTAATGAAACTGCTATAAATATCCGTGTGCAGGTTTTTGTGTGGGCATAAGTTTTCAGTTTATTTGAATAAATTCCAAGGAGCAAGATTGCTGGGTTGCACAGTTAAGAGTGTGTTTAGTTTTGTAAGAAACTGCCAAATTGGGGGCGCCTGGGTGGCTCAGTCAGTTAAGTGTTTGACTCTTGATTTTGGCTCAGGGCATGATCTCACAGTTGGTGGGTTCAAGCTCTGTGTCAAGCACTGCACTGACTGTGCGGAGCCTGCTTGGAATTCTCTGTCATCCTCTCTCTGTCCCTCCCCCATTTGGTCTCTCTTTCAAAATAAACAAACTTTTAAAAATTAAAAAAAAAAGAAACTGCCAAACTGGGGGCACCTGGCTGGCTCAGTTGGTTAAGCATCTGACTCTTGATTTTGGCTCAGGTCATGATCTCTCACAGATCATGGGTTCGCGGCTCTGTGCTGACAGTGCAGAGCCTGCTTGGGATTTTCTCTCCCTCTCTCTCTGTCCCTCCCTGACTCGCGCTCTATCACTCTATAAACAAACAAACAAACAAACAAAAAAAGAAATTGCCAAACTGTCTTCCAAGATGGCGTTACCATTTTGCATTTCTACCAGCAGTGAATGATAGTTTTTGTTGCTCCACATCCTTGCCAGCATTTAGTGTCGTCACTGTTTTGGCCATTTGAATAGGCCATTTGGATTTTGGCCAATTGAATGGATGTGTAGTTGTGTCTTATAATTTTAATTTGCATTTCCTTGATGACAAGTGATGTTGAACATCATGGCTCGCTTGCCATCAGTATATCTTGTTTCATGAAGTGGCTGTCCAGGTGCTTTGCCCTTTTTAAAATCAGTTTGTTTCTTATTGTTGAGTTCTAAGGGTTCTTTGCATTTTTATCAGTTGTGTCTTTATCAAATATTTTCTCTCACAAACTTTTTTATAACAAAGCTACAGCCGGGATTCCTGACTGCTTTCTGTTCTGGGTATAGATTTTTGAAAGAATGCTGTGTTCAAAAGCTAAGTAGCAGTGCCGAGAAGTAAACAGTACTTTGCTTTGCTATAACAAATATCTGAAAACATGCATCTAAGGCAGCAGCCGGTTTTCGCTGTTTGTAGTACAGTTGAATCAAGTACTAACAATTGAATCGAATACTTTGAGTACTATTCTTCGAGTGCTAAACTCAAAGTGCTGAACTTGAAGTATAGATACTAATAAAGTAATGTTATTTTCAAAGGCTTCTGACTCAGGGGAAAAGATCTAGTTTTTGCCAGAGATTGTTACCATTAGTAAATTTACTAATGGTCACCTTGCCCCAAGAATTCTTGTAACAGTAGCACATGTGGATGGAAAGAGGATTTGTTAAAACGATACTTTGTCAGCAGGGCTGCCAACCTGGTTTTGTCCACTTTGCACTTTGGTCACAGTGCAATCCGCAGAAAGATGTATTCATCCCAGATACTCACCTACACCAATACATCAAAGAAAGGAGTCCCTCAATTTGTGAACTCATACAGACCACAGAAGGATTCATCTACAGTGTCTGAGCTTATATCCTAGAAAGAGAATTCCGTACATTTTATCAGTTCCATCACCTGTATCCTACCCAGTCACCATATAGAAACAAGATCCAGACAGCAGGGCTGATTCTAGCAATCGCTCCATTTGCTTGTAGCCTGCTTGTGTTCGCTTCCTTCTCCCTCGTTTCTAGATTCCAGTTTCTAAAACCTGGTTTAGTCTCCTGCAGACTAAACTATCTTTGGCTCTGATCTCTGATCAGATTGGCACAAATTCTTGTTCTACCACTTCTTAGCTCTGTGAACTTCTGCAGAGGACTAAATATCTCAGTCCATATTTCTAGATTTATAAAATAGGGATCACAGGAGTAGCAAAAAAACCCTTGAAGAGTTGAGCCTCAGTTACTCACAGAGGGAACTTACAGTTCATGTACTGATCTGTGTCGAGTTCCCTCCCTTCTCTGTGTCACTCTTCTTCTGTATGAAGTGCTTCTTAGAATCGCCTCAATTCTTATGAAGGTGAATTTGTGCGGTTCTCATCTTAGGTCTTGCTCTAGGGTAAATAACATTAAGGCTACACCCCTACTGTCTGGGTGACACTTTTTGTTCAAGCATTAATCTCAAAGAACCTTGGCAGATCTTATTAATTAGATCAACTATTAACTTCAAAATGTGTTAGTTTCAATTTTATTTTACAGATGTAAGCAGATTTGTAGATAGAGGGGTTCTTATGGAAGCTTCCATTAAGGAATTGATTAAAAAAACAAACAAACTAATACTTCAAATCTACTAAATATTTGAAATTTAATAACACATTTTATTTTATTTTATTTTATTTTTGAGAGAGAAGTGTGTGCACATGAAAAGGACAAAGGGAGAGAGAAGAGAGAGAATCTTAAGCAGGGGCTTGATCCCACAACTCTGTTATCATGACCTGAAATGAAATCAAGAGTCTGACACTCAACCATCTGAGCCACTCAGGCACCCTAATATGACATTTTAAAAATTGAAGTATAACATATACACAACTGTCATGTCATAAGCTTGATGACTATGATGTGATATAATAAGAAATTTATATTTGGCTTTTGTCCCAGTTCTGGGCACAGAGCGATTCAAACTCTTGTAACTTCTTAAATGATAAGAACCATAGGAACATCTTCTGTTAAATATATATTGTGTCCCCAGATCCTAAAACAGGTAAAAGGAATGTCTTTCATTATAATATTTGGTTTTTACCCCTGGTTACTGAAATAGCTGTAGAGGGAGAAAAGTGAAGGAGTGACTTTTGTTGTTTATAATAAGACCCTTTCAACCATACCTGAGTTTATGGTAATAAGGCAATTTTTAGAAAGCCCCTAAGGATGAGGGCTGGCTGTAAGTGAACTGGCCACGTGATTGGAGAGTTGGAATTTTCAGCCCCACCCCTCAACCTCTGGAGAGGGAAGAGGGCTGGAGTTTAATTTTTTTTTTTTAGTTTATTTATTTTTTGAGAGAGAAAGTGAGCGGGGGTGGGGGGGCAGGTCAGAGAGAGAGAGGGAGAGAGAGAATCCCAAGCAGGCTCTGCACTGTCAGAGCAAAGCCCAATGCGGGGCTCAAACTCACAAACCATAAGATCATGACCTGAGCCAAAATCAAGAGTCAGAGGCTTAATTGACTGAGCCACCCAGGCACCCCTGGGGTTTAAGTTAATCACTAATAACCAACAATTTAACCAATCATGACTAGTATAGTGAAACCTCCATCAAAATGCTAACCGAAAGCGTTTGGAGAGCTTCCGGGTTGGTGAGCAAGAACACAGCCATATGACTCTACAGAGACAGAAACTCCCAGGCTCAGGACCCTTCCGGATCTCACCTTAGGTATCTCTCATCTGGCTCTTCATTTATATTCTTTAATATACCTTTTGTAATTAATCAGTGATAATGAGTAAACTGTTTCCCTTGGGTTCTGTGAGCCATTCTAACAAATTACCAAATTTGAGGAGGTGATAATCAGAAGCCCCTGATTTATCATAAGTCAGAAGTACATGTGACAACGTGCGACTTTTGACTGGCTTCTTAAGTGGGGATGGTCTTGTGGGACTAAACACTTAACTTGTGGGGTCTGTGCTAAGTCTGGGGAGTTAGTTTTGGAATTATATTAAATTGTAGGACACCTAGCCAGTATCTGCCAAGGACTGGAAAACTGCTTGGTGTGGAAAATCCCACATATTTGGTGTCAGAGTATTGAGTACAGAGATGAAAGGGTGTTTTTCCTTTCAATGGGTTAAAGTTACCAGAGATGTGCATGCACAAGAGAAAAAGTCATGAGAACACAGTGAGGAGGCAGCCACCTGTAACCCAAGGACTGAGGTCTTGGGAAAAACAAACCTACGAACACTTTGATATTGGATTTCCAGCCTCCAGAAATGGGACACATAAAATTGTGTTTTTTAAGCCATCCAGCCTCTGATATTTGCTTTGGCAGCCCAAGGAGGTTAATACAAGAACAAATGGAAATTCTCGAGCTGAAATGTGCAACATCTGAAATTAAAAATGCATTGGATAAATTAGGAGCTAGAGATGAAAAAGAAAGGACCAATGAATCTGAAGACAGGGCAATAAAAACTCTAAACTGAAACACAGAGAAGTAAGGCTGAAAAATAATTAACAAAGTCTGAGGGATCTGTGAGACAATATTAAGAGTTCTCACATATCTATATTAGAGTTCTAACAAGAGAGGGAGGTAGAAAAAAGATTTGATGAAAGAAATATTTCCAAATTTGATGACATAAGTAATTTCAAGAAGTTCAAAGAAGCCCAAGCATCACATATACAAGGAAAAACATATCAAAAGTGACTATACTTGATGACACTGTTGTATAATTGAAATTTGCTAAGAGAGTAGACACTAAATGTTTTCATTGGAAAAAAAGATAAATATGTAAGGTTATGTAAGGTGATGAATGTGACAACTACATGGAGAGAACCCTTTAACAGTGAGTGCGTAGATCAAGTCATCACATTGGGCACTTTAAATATCTTACAATTTTATGTGTCAATAACACTGGAAAAAAAAATAAGAAAACCATACCAAAACAAATCAAAATCAAATAGGTGAAAGATAATGTGAAGAGAGCATCTTAAAAGCACAAAAGAGGGGTACCTGGGTAGCTTAATTGGATAAGTGGCTGACTTCCGCTCAGGTCATGATCTCACAGCTTGTGAATAAAGCTGTCAGCTCAGAGCCTGGAGCTTGCTTCAAATTCTGTCTCCCTCTGTCTCTTCCCCTCCCCCTCTCATACTCACTTGCTCGCTCTCTCTCTCTCAAATTAAATAAACATAAAAAAACAGCACCAAAGGAAAAAAGATGCATTACATACAGAGAAACAAAAATAAACAATACTGCTGCTTTCTCATCAGGAACAATACAAGCCAGGGGAAATTGGGTTGTCATTTGAAAACAATAAAACAAAACAATATTAAAGGGGAAAAACCTACCAACCTACAATTCTTTATCCGGCAAAAATAACCTTCAAAATTGAAGGTGAAATAAAAAGACATTCACAAACAAAACAGATAAGATTTGACTAGGATGGGCCTTTAATCCAGAGGACTAGTATTGTCTTAGTCCTGTCAGACTACTATTAAAAAATTACCATAGACTCAGTAGCTTATAAACACAGGAATTTATTTCTCACAGTTCTGGAGGCTGTAAAGTCCAAGATCAAGGCACCAGCATGGTTGCCTTCTGGTGAGGGCCTTTTCCTGTTTCATAGCTGATGCCTTGTGTCTTCATATGGTGGAAGAGGCTAGGGATTCCTCTGGAGTCTCTTTTATAAGGAACTAATCCCATTTATAAGGCCTCCACCCTCATGACCTAAGCACATTCCAAAGGCCCCACCTCTTGCTGCCATTGAGGTTAGGTTTCAACATATAAATTTTAGGGGGACACATTCAGACCATAGTAAGTGTCTTTATAAGAAGAGAAGAGATAGGGGCTCCTGGGTGGCTCAGTCGGTTGAGTGTCTGACTTCAGCTTAGGTCATGATCTCATGGTTCCAGGGCCATGAGTCCGACTCTGTGCTGACAGTCGGAGCCTGGAACCTGTTTCTAATTCTATGTCTCTCTCTCTCTCTCTCAAAAATAAATAAACATTAAAAAATTAAAAAAAAGAAAAGAGATAAACACACAGACAACACATATGGGCAGATTGTCATGTGATAAAAAAGGCAGATTGTAATCCTATAGCTATAAACCATGGAATGCCAAGGATTGCTACACTAGCAAGATGCAAGGAAGGATTCTCCCCTACAGGCTTCAGACCCGGATGAGACCTTGTTTGTAGACTTCTAGCCTCCAGAAGATTCTTAAGACATACTCAGTTTATGGTACTTCGTTATGGCAGTCCTAAGTAATTAATGTGCCATGGGTCCCTTGAGCATTTAAATGTATATCCACAAATAGACATGAATATTTGTAGCACCTTCATTCATAATAGCTTGAACTAGAAACAAATCTAAGTTTCCACCGATAGGTGGATAGATTGAGAAAATGTGGTATATTCATACAATGGAAAATTACTCAGCATTAAAATTATTCTAATTTATCCTATGGATAAATATTACAAAATAGGAAAATCTCAAGAACATTATACCAAAGGCAAAAATAGAGGCTATACTCTATGAGTCTATTTTCCCTGAAGTTTGAGAATGGACAAAACTCATCTATCATGATAGTGGTTCTGTGATAAATGGTTGTAAACATTTGTCAAAATTCACTGAGCTATCTACTTAAATTTTTAATTATGTAGATTATACTCAACATGGTTGATCAAAAATATATACCATAAAAACTTGTTATGAATGTTCATAAATAAAATGTGGTTTAGGCATATGTGTTCATTAATCTTCTGTGGCTACCATGACAGAATACACATAGGTGGGATGGTATTTCATTTTCTCATAGTTTTGGTGGCTGGAAGTCTGAAAATAAGGTTTTGCAGGTTTGATGTCTCCGGAAATCCTCCATGGCTTGCAGACATCTATCTGCCTTCTCGTTGTATCCTCACCTAGACTTTTCTCTTGTATATTCAAGTCCCTGGTGTGTCTTCTTCTTATAAGGACAGTAGTCATATTGGACTAGGGTCCCACCCTCATGACGTCATTTAACCTTAATTACATCTTTAAAATCCCTACTTCAAGGAAACCTAGGTAGCTCACTTGGTTAAGCATCCAACTATTGATTTCAACTCAGGCTATGATCTCACGGTTTGTGGGATAGAGCCCCATGCTGTCAGCACAAACCTGCTTGGGATTCTCTTTCTCCCTCTCTCTGCCCCTCCCCTGCTTGTCCTCTCTCTCTCTCAAAATAAGTAAATAAAACTTAATAAATCAATAAAGTCCTTACTTCCAAATGCAGTCACGTTGGGAGTTAAAGGTTCACCACATGAAATTGTGAATGTTGGGGGATACAATTCAGTCCATAACAGTTTTTTTATAGTTTTCATTTCTGTCCTTATTTGTTCATTTTTTTCTTAAATCCTCCTTGACAATCTTTTATTTATTTTTGAGAAAGAGAGAGAGAGACTTGAACGTATGAACTGTGAGATCACGACTTAAGCTGAAATTGGTATACAAGATCATGACCTGAGCCAGTGTCAGATATTTAACTGACTGAGCCACCCAGGTGTCCCTCCTTAACATTTATAATAGGTCTTTTAAAAAACAGATTTTAGGGGCACCTGGCTGGCTCAGTCAGTAGAACATGTGACTCTGATCCTGGGGTCATGGGTTTGAGTCCCATATTGGGGATAGACATTACTTAAAAAAATGATAAAATTTTCAAATAAATACAAAAACAAACTTTAAATGTCATTTAATTCTATCATATCTATCATATAAACTTGTTTCTCCTAATTTTTCTCCTAAGTATAGGTCATATATTCTTGATCCTTCAATATCTAGAGGATTTTTTTAAAAATTTCACCCATTTGAAGTGACAATTCAATAGATTTTAGTATATTCACAAAGTTATGCAACCATCACCAAATCTAATTTTAGAACATTTTCATTCACCCAAAAGGAAATCCCATGCCATTAGCAGTTACTCTCCAATCCTTTCATCCCCCAGCCCTAGGCAACTACTAACCCATTTCCTATCTTTATAAATTTGCCTATTCTTGCCATTGTCTAGGATTCTGGTCATTATGATTGGATTCTGCTCGTTATGTCTGTTACATTGTCGAATTTATGGATTTTGTTGTGTTCCTTTTAAAACGTTGAGTTTTAGGGGTGCCTGAGTGGCTCAGTTGTTAAGTGTCCAGCTTTGGCTCAGGTCATGATCTCGTGGTTCAGGATTGTGAGCCCCATGTCAGGCTCTGTGCTGACAGCTCAGAGCCTGGATGGAGCCTGCTTCAGATTCTGTGTCTCCCTCTCTCTGCCCCACCCCTACTCTTGCTTGCTCGCTCTCTATCAAAAATAAACAAACATTTAAAAAACTTTTTTAAATGTTGAATTTTATTCTGGTAGGCTATTTAGTATAAATCAGAGTGGTCCTTTCCAGACGTTTTTTTTAAGCTTTGTGGGGTTTTTTGGGGGGGGTTTCTTTTTTCTTTTTCTTTTAGTTTATTTATTTATTTATTTATTTATTTATTTAGAGAGCACACAAGTGGGGGAGGGGCAGAGAGAGAGAGGGAGAGAGAGTTCCAAGCAGGTTCCACACTCTCAGTGAAGAGCCCTGACATGGGGCTCAAACTCATGAAATGTGAGAGCATGACCTGAGCTGAAATGAGCTGGTCACTTAACTGACTCAGCCACCCAGGCTCCCCTGTTTTTAAGCTTTGTGATGATAGCTCTAGAGTAGCTTTTTCTATAGGTTTTACTTAGTCCTACTGAATGCATCAGGTCACCAAAGTCTCTTAATACCAGTCTCCCAACAAGATCTCTTAATACCAAGGTCTCTCTGATGGTTGTTCAGCTTGCAGTTCTCCAGTAGCTCAGCCTGATGAGGTCTCATCCTACTCTTGTACGGCTTTGCATTTGACCAAAGAAAAGGGAAATTCCTATGCAGATTTCTGGATCTCACTTTCTGTAGAGTTCCCATCTCTCTGGTATTCTGCTGTATAATGTTTAGCTGCCTTAGTCTCTACAGGCTCTCTTTTCTCAGATCATCAAGTCTGTCATGCCTTGCTTGGGATCCTCCCAATGCTGATATTTGGTAAATGCCACCAAGAAGAAAGCTAAGGAAATTGTAGGACTCCATTTTCCCCCTCTTCTCTCAGTAATGACTGTCCTGAGCTGCCTCGGTCCAATGACTGAAAATAACTATTTTATGTTTGTTGTACAATTATCCAGTTGTGTATCACAGGAGGTTTAGTCTGGTACCAGTTACTTTGTCATAGCTAGATGTGTATGTTATTTTTTGACTGGTTCCTTTTTTGCTCAATATTATGTTTGTGGATTCATGCTTGTTGTTGAGTGAAATATTTAGCTCCCTTCTTATTTGTAAATGCTATTCTACAACTGAATGTATCACAATTTACTTATAGATTCTACTGTTGGACATTTGAGTTGTTTCCATTCTAGAGCTATTCTAAATAATGCTGTTGTAAACATTCTTATACATGTCTTTTGGTATATGAATTCCTGTTGGGTATATATCTAGAAATGGAATTGCTGGATAGGCTGTGCATATAGTCAGGTTTACCCATATTGCCAATTAGTTTTGCAAAATAGTTGTACCAACTTTCATGCTTATGTACAGTTGTATGGGAGTTCCAGTTACTCTAGGCTTCATTAACACTTGGTACTGTCAACTTTTTAAATGTTAGCCCTTCTGGTTGGTATGTTTTAACTTATACTTTCTGCTTTCCAGTGCAGTTGATCACCTTTTCAATGCTTATTGCCCTTTAGTATATCTACTGGCCTATTCATATCTTTTGTCCATTTTTCTTTTGGATTGTCTGACTTTTTTCTTTTATTGATTAATCAGTTAGAAAATTGAGTATATTTCCATTCTAGATTTCAGTCCTTTGTCAGTTACACATATTGTGTATATCTTATTCTACTCTGTGGCTTGCCTTTTTACCTTCTCAGCAGTATGTTTTGATGAACAGAGGTTAATTTTAATGTAGTCCAATTTATCAATGTTTTCATTTTGATGTCTTCTATTTGAAATCATTCCTACCCACAGGTCATGAAAATACATATTTTTTATTATTATTTAGAAACACTATTACTTTGCCAGTGGCATTTACATCTGAAGCATACCTAGAAAAAATTTTTAGATTAGTGTAAAGTATCAATATTTGTTTCTTCTCCATATGGATATACAATTGACCCAATCCCATTTATTACAAAGACTGTCCTTTTTTATGTTCACAAATATCTACTTCTGTTCTCTATTCTTTCCTGTTGGTCTATTTGTCTATTCTTGTGCCCATCTCACATTCTTAGTTATTGTAGCTTTATAATAAACCTCTCACATGGTGTGAGTCCTCCACCTCTGTTCTTCAAGTTTATCTGGTCTATTCTAGACCAGTACCAGGTGGGATTGATTACCATTACACTGACATCTTTATAATATTTAATCTTCTAATTCATGAATATGATAAAGCCCTCTTATCTTTTCTTTAGTTTTTCTCAATCATGTTTTAGAGTTGTCTGTAGAGTTTTTATAGGTCTTTCATTATATTTATTAGTATTTGATGTTTCTTGATGCTATTGTAGATGGCTTAAAATTTTTTCCTTTACTGTTGGTATTATATAGGAATACTACCATTTTTTTGTATATTTATCTTTTTAAAATGTTTATTTTTGAGAGAGAGAGAGCAAGCAGGGGAGGAGCAGAGGGAAGGAAGACAGAGGATCTCAAGTGGGCTACATGCTGACAGCACTGAGCCCAATGCCAGCCTTGAACTCACCAACCACAAGATCATGACCTGAGCTGATGTTGGACAATCAACCAAGTGAGCCACTCAGGTGCCCCTGTATATTTATCTTTCTATTCAAGAATCTTACTAAGTTCATTTAAAAAAAATTCTTTTTTACTGTTTTTATTTTAGAGAGAGGCAGCATGCACAGGGGAGAGTCAGAGAGACAGGGAGACACAGAATCTGAAAACAGGCTCCAGACTCTGAGCTAGCTGTCAGCACAGAGCCTGATGTGGGGCTCGAACCCACGAACCATGAGATCATGACCTGAGCCAAAGTCGGATGCTTAACCAACTGAGCCACCTAGGCGCCCCACTAAGTTCATTTTTAATTTTGGCAATTCATCTCTAGATTCTTTTGATTTTCTGCATATAGAATCATGTCTATAAATAATTGTTTTACTTCTTACTTTCTAATCTTATGGCTTTAATTTCTTTTTCTTATCATATTGTACTTTCTGGGACCTCTGACAGAATTTCAAATAGAAATAATGCTGAACATATACTTCATCTCTTGTACCCAATATCCAGGGGAAATTTGTCAATATTTGCCATGTTTCTAAATAATCAGTATATCAAAGAATAAATCATGATGACAATTTAAAATGTTACATTTTAAAAAATATTATATTGGAATAGTTAATGAAAGTGTGGTGCATAAAACTAGGAAGATATAGCTAAAGCCATACTTAGAAGAAATTTTATAGCCTTAAATCTGTATACACCATAAAGGGGGAGGGCTAAAAAAAAAAATCAATGAACTAAGTGTCCATTTCAAAGTGTTAGAAAGAGAGAAAATTAAACCTAAAGATAGCAGACTAGAGGAAATACTAATGATTAGAGCTGGAATTAAACAGAAAACAAAGGATTATCAAAGGCAAATACTGGTTCTTTGAAAAGGCTATAAATATTATAACACTCCTGACAAGACCAATAAAAGAGTGTATTATAAACAAATTCATGACAATAAATTTGAAAATACACATGAAATCCAGTTTGCTGCATGTACCAATAGCTTGTTCCTTTTTATTCTGAGTAATATTCCATAGCAGGATATGTCAAGATTGTGTAACCATTTATCTGTTTAAGGAATCTGGGCTAATTTGAGTTTGGAGCTATCATGAATAAAGTTGCTATAAGTACTCACGTACAGGTTTTTTACGTGAACATATGTTTCAATGCTCAGGAGAACAATTGCTGGCTCATAGGTTCTGGTGTATTTTGTTTATAGGAAAATGCCAAACTGTTTTCCAGAGTAGCTGTACCATTTTACATTCCCACCCATTAACAGATGAGACATTAGTTTCTCCACATCCTTACCAGTGTTTGGTGTTGTCACCAATTTTTTTATTTTAGCCATTCTGACAGGCGTGCAAATCAAGTAAAAAATATTTCATTCAGGTTATTTATTGTATTTTTAAAGATACTATTTTTAAGCAATATCTATACCCAACATGGAGACCAAACTCACAACCCTGAGATGAAGAGTTGCATGCTCCGACTGCGCCAGCCTGGTGCCCCCAGATCATTTAGTAATTTTGGAGGGTGAATTGATCTGCAACATATTAAACATCTATAATAAGTAGTGAATTGGGTTTTGAGGTATAGGACCCAGACATCTGGATATTTTAAAAATCTTCATTGGTGAATCTGATTTGCAGCTAAGATTATGAAGGCACTTTCGTCTCAGAGGACACAAGCTTTGAAGGAAAAGTCATCCTTTAAAGAAACAGCCATATCTAATGATGGGAATATCATAGATAATGAAAATATGTTGTAGGATAGTAGAGCTGAATGACACTTCAGAAATAATAACCAAGGATTCTATAACCACGGAAAATAACATTTTTTGGAAAATAATTTTTAAATGTTTGAAAATTCAAATGTAATAAGTAGACCAAAAAGTACTTTTAAATTTTGGTATCTAAATAATAAATGATTACATAGAGTCATGAAGAATTCCTTATTACCAATAATTATCCAAATCACTGAGAAAAGAAAAACAGAAAAAGTTCAGGTAGGGATGAATCGAGTTACTTGACTAATTTGAGGCTACCCAACTCTCTGAAAACCAGGAACATTGTGAATTATGTCTCTAGGGGGCACTGAACCTCTACAGAGCAATGCAGGAATGGAAAATACTGAAATTTCTAAGAACCAAAACCAGTAATGCTTCATGAAGAGCAGTAACATCAATTAGAAAATTAGTGTATATTATTAAGAAAGGAGCAAGACTAAGAGTAAAAGGTCTAAGGGAAACAGAGAAAAAGAGAAATGTCTGCCTAGTCCCCACTCTGGCTTTAAGGAGTCCAGTAAGATTCCAGATCACCCCTGCCTCTCCAGTGCAACCAGACTCCTGACTAATAACAACAGCTATATGCCATTTTGGAGATGATGGTAATGGCACCAGAATGGCAAGGGCCAGTCAGGGCAGATTAGGTAGGTCTAAGTGGTCAAACCTGCCCATCCTCTTGTGCTCACTGCCTGAAATTATGGCCCTAGGATCCACCCAGTCACTGAAACCAAAACCTTGGGCTTCATTCTTGACTCTAATACCTTCCACTGATAATATGACTAGTTTCCCTACCTACTTTAGAGTTTATTCTGAACTATCTATGCTCCTCCAAAATATCTTCTTCCACAGCAAACTATGGGTTCCATCCTTGCTATTTCCCCACATTCCCCAGCAACATCACTTAGTCCTTGTCTCATACGGAGATGCTGAAGGCCACTCAAGATTTTCAGGATTCTGTCTATAAGTCAATGCACTTAAGCTTGAGCACTGTAAGGTTTTAAAAGAAAAGATTATTCGACTTCTAGGATTGATTAGTAATTACTTGTTATACTGAAATGACTTTTTAGTATAATGTTGCTTAAATATGTCCAAATCCAACATCAGCTATAGACGTCTTAGAACTCTTATGTGACCATAAAGTCAAAAGAAAACTACATACTGGGGCACCTGGGTGGCTCAGTTGGTTTCCTACTCTTGGTTTCAGCTCAGGTCATGATCACACAGTTCATGAGTTCGAGCCCCACACTGGGCTCCACACCGACAGTGCAGAGCCTCTTGGGATTCTCTCTCCCTCCCTTTCTCTCTCCTCCTCCCCTGTTTTCATGCATATACTCTGACTCACTTGCTCTCTCTCAGAATAAACTTTAAAAAACACCCTACACATTATATACAAACCAAATTACAACTAATAAATTGTCAACATTAATTTATTGTCATGCCCAATGCTGTTTTGCTGAAACTAAATTACCTCTCACATGAATTTGGCACTAATCACTTTAGAGGAGGTTCTTTGCATTTGGCAAGTTGATACAACCTTGGGCAGAGCAGTGACTCAATTATAAGACATTTATCTAATTGAATTACATGCATCAGTTGGTTCATGCATTCTCAGTTTATCAATTTTAGATTCACAGAATTTAAAAAAACTAAATATGCCTATTGCTTTAAAAACAGTTTTAGTTTTCTTAAACCAAAAATACTCTATGGCATGATAAATTCTTCCTGTTAACTTCTATTAAACAACATCTGTACCATTCCCTTACTCTACCAATCCCTCATAACCATTTCACCTTCTGCTCTTACAATTCCTTTTTCAAGATTCCACATTTAAGAGACATCATACAGTGTTTGTCTGACTTATCACATTTATTGTGTTTTCAAGGTCCACCCATGTTGTAGCAAATGGCAGAATTTCTGTGCTTGTGGCTAAATAGTATTCCATTATATATATGTATGTGTATATGTATATATGTGTGTGTGTGCACGCATGCACGTGTGTATACACACACCTATACGCTACCACACCTTCTTTATCCATTCACCCTTTGCCAGACACCTAGGTTCTTTCCATATCTTGACTATTGTGAATGATGCTGCAATAAAAATGGGAGTACATATGTCTCTTCCAACAATGTGTTTTAATTTCCTTTGGATATATACCTAGAAGTGGGATAACAAGATCGTATGGTAGCTCTACTTTTAATTTGTGGAGAAATCTCCATGCTGTTCTTCATAGTGGTTGAAACAGTTTACTTACTATTATATCGTATTAATTTTTAATAAAATAGTAACATTTGCATATATCTAGTCACACCTTGGCTTATAACACAATTAACAATGTTGTACCTCCTAGATGTAATACTTAATGAATCTAATAATTGAATTCCTGACAGTACAACATATGGTTATTTATGAGTAAATTCAGGTTTGAAAAGTAGATGCAGATTTTGTATAGTCTATGGACTCAGAAGGCATACAATTCTTACAAACTCTTTTGTTGTATTTCATAATTGCATATTTTGATGGCATACTTTGTAGAAATTCTAAGATTAAACAAATTAGCTAAAAAGACTTTCAAAGATGCATTCAATTTTCAGGCCTACCTGTGCCCTATTGCGCCAACATTTGTAAGTCATTGTTTTTACTTGACCGCTCCATGCTCTGGATGCCTCTTCAATCATTGCCTAGAATGATTACAGAAAAATCACACCCAAGTGGAGGGTCACTTCCCCCAAACATATTTTATGGCTACAGATGAGGACTTGAAGAAGGCTCTTTTAAATAGCCCAGACCTTTCCTCCACCAAGAGTACTAGGTATGACAGGGCTTTCCTGGTGTTGGGGAGGCGTTCTGAATTTCTTCCATTCTCTCCTGGGCCTCGATTAAATCCTGCTCCTCTGGCTGGCATAAGGTCCTAGTGGTTCACTCCAGTGGAGACTCCTACCCTCATTCTCCCAGTGTCCCTCTGGCCTGATAGTTTAGTCTCTAAAACAGACTTTAGCCCAGTGGAAGGGGCAATATTCCTTGCTCGGGGCATACCACAGGAAGAGGGCTGTATACAAAGGAGGCTTATTTCTGCTCAGACACCAGACTGCACCACAAGGATTCTTTTGTTCCCGGCCTTTCACCTCTATAAGCCCTCCCCAGGGCTGATGGGCCCATGTTTTGCACTTCTGGCTGCCACCCTCTCCCACTACCAGACTTTAGCATAGTAAGAATGATACTAGTCACAATTGGCTGACTGAGAATAAGAATCTAATTATTGCTAAATTTCTTGGATATATTAGGAATATGGTTTTATTGGAAAGTGTCTTTTTTAGGAGATGTGTGCTGATGTATATTGAGATAAGTGTTATGGTATCTCATTTTCAAATAGTTTAGAAAACCAAATACACACACACAGCACTTTGCAGTATTTTAATGTGTTTTCTACTAATTGTCTGCTTATAAATAGAAAAACTGAGGTCAAGGGAGATCTGTTCATAGGTTAAGGCACCAGGATTATACAGGATTCTGCAAAAGGGTGACTGCTTGATCCTAAAGGTATTTTTGCTCCTGGCAGGGAGAACAACTGGGTGCCACTGAATCAGCCTCAGCATTGGCCCGGACCACAAACCGATTGTATTGTGGAAAGGGAAATCAAATACAAAATGAGCACATCTGGGTGTCTGTAAAGTGAGCACTGGTTGGGAGAACCATGTGTACCCAACAGCTGGTCTTAAAAATACCATGAAGCATAAGGGTTCAGTCTGGTTGCCAGGCAACCCTTCAGGTTGACCTTTTTGTTTTCTATCTACATCTCTTAATATTTATACTTATGGGATCTCCCTTGATTCACTTAGCATTTAGTGAGTACTGTTTGTATGAGTGGAGGGGATCCAGGATAGACTAGACCATAAGCTCTGAAACTAAAAGGGTAGAATCCTTGCCCTCAAGCATCTTACAGTCTCATGAGAAAGGGAGGTGGCTCAGTCAGCTAAGCATTGGACTCTTGATTTCAGCTCAGGTCATAATCTCATGGTTATGAGATTGAGCCCTGTGTAGGGCTCCCTGCTGACAGCACAGAGCCTGTTTGAGATTCTCCTCTCTCCCTCTCCCTCTGCCTGTTACTCCCTTGCACTTGCTCTCTCAAAATAAACTTAAAAAAAATAATAAAACAGCAGGTATGCACTTACCATGATTATGTTTAACATAATCCTTTACTACTTGCAACATAATTACATCTGCAAAGATCTTTTTACCAAAGTAATATTTACACTCCGGGGATTAGAACCTGTTATCTTTGGGGGATATTTTCAGCCCACTACAGATGGGGGACTTTGGAAAGCCCACTGAGTGGAGGGGAAGTAGAAGGGGAGAGAGAATCCCAAGCAGGCTCCACACCCAGTATGGAGACTGACACAGGGCTCGATCTCACAACTATGAGATCATGACTTGAGCTGAAATCAAAAGTTGGATGCTTAATTGACTGAGCCATCCAGGTGTCCCTGGAAAGCACACTTCTAAGGGGTGACTACTCAAGTTCTTATTTATTATCTGAACAGCAGGCTGGCTACTAGAGCTAAGCTATATTCAAAATGGCACCCTGATCTGTAAACCCAGATGGAGGTGCCTTCCTTTACTTACCTTACCATATGTTTCCTCAAACTTTCATTAACTAAAGTAACCTGAGTAGATCTCTGTTGCTTGCCAACTGAAAGGGTCAAACTGTAACAAAGTAGCTGACCCAAAAAGGTTTCATTTTATATATGATTTTCATAGATATCAATAGTTAAGTGTAGATTTTTGGACTATTAGTTTAGCCTATACTCCCCTTCTCCATTAGTACCTCCCCAACTATGGGAGTGGACCTTTCTGAATATGTTGATACTAAATGACAACTGATACAAAATGAAATGGATTGTTGATATAGCCCTGAAAGACCACCTTTTTGCAAGTAAAAACCATCATGTAGAGAGCAGCAGGGACAAGTGATCATGAGAACTCAAGAAAAGGCAGCTGCCTTGATTCTTTTTTAAAATTTATTTTAAACGTTTAATTTTTTTTATGTTGACTTATTTTTTTTTTGAGACAGGGCAAGAGCAGGAGAGGGGCAGAGAGAGAGGGAAACACAGAATCTGAAGCAGGCCAGGCTCCAGGCTTGGAGCTGTCAGCACAGAGCCTGACCATGGGGCTCAATCCTACAACCCTGGGATCACTACCCAAACCAAAATCAAGAGTTGGTCACTCAACCAACCTACCCAGGCGCCCCCACAGCTGCCTTGATTCAAAATGGCCTCCTTGTTAAAGACTCAAGTGAAACCAAGCTACATTTCTGCTCCAGTAGTTTGGAGAATTCAGCTCCCCATGCCCTAGTGTCCTGATAGTAAATTTCCTTTTTTTGCTTAGGCACTCTGTCAGAAACTAAAAGAAGTTTAAGATTGATGTTTCAGACCTGGTTTAAGTACTTCTTACCTTGTCCCCATAAATTTATCCAGGCTCAGTAGCTAAAATGATGCTGAACTTGGGTAATTTCTGAAAAGGTCCCTCAAAAACCTCCAGAGATTAGCCATGAGCATTAGTCCTTCCTGATATTTTAATATTAGAATCATTGGATAAGCATATTATGATGATGGTATTTTCATTTCATTAAACAGTGGCATGAAAGGCACCTTAGAGGGGTTTCTAATTCAAGCCCTTCACTTTCAAAGAAACTAAAGCAAAAAGTGGCCAAGACCCTTGCCCAGTGTGGGATTAGAACCTTGTTTCTGTCAATATTCAGGCCAAACTCCTAAGCCATTGAATTTTTTTAAAAAGTAACCTCCATGTCCAATGTGGGGCTTGAACTCACAACCCCAAGATCAAGAGTTGCATATTCCACCAACCAAACCAGCCAGGTGCCCCGCCAATGGATTTTTTAGGGCCAAGATGGTATTCTTCTTTCCTTAAATTCCAAGTGAGATCACTCAACAATCTTTATTGATTGCCCACTTAATTGGCCAGGACTTTTAGTTACAAGTTCAAAAAAAAAAAAAAAAGCCTCTGGGAATACACTTATTTCAGGTATAGTGTTTCCAGGCTCAAAATCATGATATTTCATCTCTCCACCTCTCAGACTTTCCACAATATGGGATACCTGCAGACTCATCCTGTTAGCTGAGCTACTGCAGCAGTCCATGCTGGATTATCCCTGGACTTCTCAGTTAAGTCAGCTGCAAAACTCCTTTTTATTCCTTTAAACCAATTTGAGTTTGGTTTGTCACTTGCAACAAGTGTTTGGACTAAAACTATGCTTATCAAAGAGTTCTCCACAAAGTTAATGGTAACAAATCAGATTCTCTTCAAAACTTGGAATATAAGAGTAGGCAGTATAGGCAGAAGTGGAAAGAACTTGGGGCACCTGGGTGGCTCAGTCATTAAGCAGTCAACTTCAGCTCAGTCATGATCTTGTGGTTCTTGAGTTTGAGCCCTGCATTGGGCTCTGTGCTGACAGCTCAGAGCCTGAAGCCTACTTCAGATTCTGTCTTCCTCTCTCTGCTCTCCCCCACTCATGCTCTTTCTCTCTCTCAAAAATAAACATTAAGAACATTTTTTAAAAAATAGTGAAAAGAACATGTAGAGAAGACAGCAATCCTGGCCATGATGAAAAGGAACCTACTCTAGACATATTAACTTGGTTTCTATTCTCTACCTCTTCTATTTATTCTCTATTTTATATCTTCTGCTTAGTCAGAATTTCTGCTTATTTGTAACTTCGGCTTATTCTTCATTCTATCAACACCACAGCTTGGATTACCACATAATATCCTAAACTGATCTGACCCTGAAGCCCTTTTCTTAGAAACAACAGAAGGCGAATGTCAGCAAAGCCTTCTAGGCTTTACAGAGAACAAGCAAGAACAGGTTTTTCTTCCAACTTCCGTAAGGCTCCTCAAGACATCCTAGGATCTGAATTAACCAGTATCACTTGGTTACACTACACTTGGATTAGATCATATGTAGGCTTCCCTGAGGCAAGAGGCTTGACAAGACAACCAAGATCCTTTCCAGGTAAGTAATCATGACTGCAATTTTCCTGGTTCTTTGTTACTTAATAACTTTGAGTCCAATTACTGTGGCAATAAAATGATTGCCACATAAAATTCATGGATTTGTAATGAGAAACCAAACATGGGGCACCTGGGTGGCTCAGTCAGTTAAGCATCATTATTGATTTCGGTTCAGGTCATGATATCACAGTTCGTGAGATTGAGTCCTGAGTTGGGCTCTGCACTGAGTAGAGCCTGTTTTGGATTCTCTCTCTCCCTCTCTCTCTACCCCTCCCCTGCTCATTTGCTCGCTCACTCACTCACTCTCAAAATAAACTTAAAATAGAAAAAAGAAATAAAACATCTAAAATGGGTGGTACATGTCATTACTCAGTGAATACTAGTTCTCTTCCCCCAAATTTTAATATGTCATTTACTATATAAAGTATCACCCAATTATCTTTTGCTCAAATGTCCTTAATAATTTATACAATGGAATGGTATTATTCAAAATACAGCAAACATTAAGAATGACAAAATTGAAGAATTAGGATTTTTTTTAACCTATAAAAAGTTTTGCTGCAGTTTTTCCAAATGTTTTTATTGGATTTAAAATGCTTTTAAGGGATATACAGATACACAACTAGTTTGATCAGCTACTAATATATTTTGGTATCCCTTTATTTTTGTACCCAAGAGCCAGTTCACCTTTTCTCCATGTTCAATACTTAGCTTCGGCAAAATTTTGCCATGTTCTTCTTCATCTGCTACTAGAGCATGAGTATTTCCACCCTGCTTCGTATAAGCTGCTCTTTTAGTTTTCTTCCTGTGGGTATGTTTTGTAGGGCTCTTCTGTTTTTTTTCAACTTCACTGCTTACATCCCACAACATTATCTTCCCATCATTCCCTCCAGTGAGCAGCATATAGGATTCTGGCAGAAAGCAGACCTGGGATACTCCCGAAGTGTGGCCCTTAAATCCCAGTTCTTGTTCACACTTAACTCCCATCACCCTAAAGATTCGAACCTTACCATCTTCTGCACCACAGCTAAAAATATTGCCACATGAAGCCACAGACACAGAGTGGGCTAAAGCAGGGTTTAAAAGCTGACCAGGTGATTGGGGGTTTTCCATCTCTTCTGTTCCATCTTCCTGCAAATTTGTAATCCAGAGTGGCCGTGCTTTCTGAAGGTTCCACAGCATCACCTTTAAATAAGAGGAAGTTATGTAGTCAAACAGAGGCCTAGCCATTTTGCTCAACTAACATGCTTATTCTACTTGTAATGAAGTCATCAAAGTAGTCAGACAATAATTATGATACATTTCGAGCAATATTAAATTTTTAAAAATTTAGCTGGCACTACAATATGCCATTGAAATGCTACCCTGGTGCCAAAACTTGGATGCCAATGTACAATACGGTAATAACTTGGGATCAACAAATCAAAGTATAACCCACATTCTTAAGCAGTTGCATTTCTTTTTAAAATTTTTTAAAAATATTTATTTATTTTTGAGAGAGAGAGAGAGTGTGAGTGGGGGAGGGTCCAAGAAAGGGAGACACAGAATCTGAAGCGGGATCCAGGCTCTGTGCTGTCAGTACAGAGCCCCATACAGGGTTCTAACTCATGAATGGTGAGATCAGAACTGAACCGAAGTTGGGCGCTTAACCAACAGAGCCATACAGGCGTTCCAAGCCATTGCATTTCTTTGAGTCACTGTACCCTCATCTCTACAAGTAAATCATAGAAGATTATAAACCTTATCAATTTTAATCTATGCTGGCTGAAATCTGGATTATCACTGAAATGATTTGTATCTGGAATGCTTTCTCTTTCCTTTCATACTACCTAAAGTACCCATTTTAGAGGCTTACCTCAAGTTCCTGTCCCTCTAGGAAGGCTTTTAAGTCTTCCAGCCCACTGCTCTCTTTCCTGTATTTAATTTCCAGGCTATTAATTAACGTATACTACTAGTCAGTTTCTTGAGATTTAATTCACCTTTCTTTTTATTTTTTTTAAATTTTAAGTAGGCTCCACGTCCAACATGGGGATTGAACTCACAACCCTGAGATCAATAGTCATGTACTCTACCAACTAAGTTAGCCAGGCACCCTAAGATTTAATTAATGTTTGCTTAATGCCTGGAAAGAGCAAAAATTCCATACTTACCTGTTGATTAATTTGACATCCTGGTGTATGTGATTTTCTTTGTTGTTCCCTACCATGATTTTGGACCTACTAAATTGATTTATATGAAATGCTAATTAAAACCTGTTTAAAACAAAAAACTTTGTGAATTGATTATACTCTATAATCTGGTGGTTAGTTTTCTTCTCACAGCAATCAATTTGAAAAGGAAAATATTCTTCATACTTTCAGAGAACAGACAGCTTTATTTTACCATATGGTGTCATCCCTTAATTATTATTCACAATTTAAAATGGACACTAAAAAATCAGACAAAAGCACAGATCTGAATTTACAAGATTACTACTGCTGACGATATTTAGGATTTGTTTTCTATTGAAGGTAACTTCCCTCAACTCAGCCTCTAAAAGAAGTCACCTCTAATAACACATTCTTGCTTCTATCAACGAAAGCATTAAAAACGCTTTTAGACTGGATTTATAACATGTGGCCAGCAGTTGCTTTTGGCTGAAGCTAAAACATTAACAAATCAAAGAAAAGTAAAATAAATATCAGAAAACATAACAAAGATGTGATATGGATGTGATATGGAAACAAATCTCTGTTAAAAAATATCTGAACACAAGGAAAATGGCACATTCCAGAATCTGCTGTCTTAAATGTCTTGGCAGGTATCCCCAAGACTTTCTTGCACAGCTGAGCATGATGCCTGGATTATATTTTTCTCCCTCTAAAGACATGAACTATATTCAAAGTATTTTCAGCAGCTTAAACATTTTTTGTATTTACTGAAATCATCTAGATGTATTAACAGCCATCCCAGATTCTACCAATCCAAAAATCATTTTCAAGTATTGAAGATTTCCAGACTGTTTGCACCTGGACATTCTCTATACCGCTTTACTCTTCCTAACTGCCAAAGATTACAAGGTGTTTCACAATTTCTCAACCACACGGTTCAAGCAATGTCCTCTAGGCAGAAAAGCAAGAGACACTGAAAGAAAAGAATACAAGACTTTGGGGTTTATGGTCTTATACAATGTCAGAAGGGGGAGAAAGTGGACAACTGGCAAATGTTCAGAAGTGAATGCAATCACAACAAAGTGACTCTGCTCACAAATTCCTTCCCCTACAAAAACATTTCTTTTCATATAAATTCATTTTTAAGGGAAAAAAGCCTTTCTGCCATCCTGATCCTTAGGTGTTGGTACAGTGATCTTTCAAACCCCAGAAAGAAAAATAAACCTTTTGTACCATTTCTTTTCAGATGTAGAAATTGGGGGGGGGGGGAGGAATTCAACGTGTTTGCCACAAAAATACATGATGGTCTCAAATTTCCAAAGGTCTTTAAAAGAGAAAACTGTATCTGAGTGGTGGCTACACATGTATTCAATGTTCTTCTTATACTTTATACATATATTATAAATATTTTGTAGCTATTTAATAAAAAATTAAGCACTCTAGGGCCTCTTGGGTGGCTCAATCAGTTGAGTATCCAACTATGATTTTGGCTTGGTCATGATCCCGGGGTCTTGGGGTCCGTGCTGTTTGTATGGAACCTGCTTAAGATTCTCTTCCCCCC
>NC_043704.1:71679911-71687999 GCF_006229205.1 Suricata suricatta
AAAAAAAAAAAAAAAGTGTGATTTGAATGAAAACAAATATATATAAAGCACTGGCAAGGAGTCAGTGCTCAGCAAAGAGAAGCCATGATCATCCTCACTCCAGTGATACTGTTTTGTTTTGTTTTAACTAGGCTTCACGCCCAGCATGGAGCCCAATGTGGGGCTTGAACTCACAACCCTGAGATCAAGACCTGAGCTGAGATCAAGAGTTGGACACAACTGTCTGAGCCACTCAGGCACCCTTACAAGGTTTACTTTTAAGAGTTCAACTTATCTGAAAGCTTTTTTTTTTTAAATTAAACTAAAATCTGCTTCCCCATAACTTTGATTTCAACTAGCACATTCCACTTTTTCCCCTCATGAAAACCAAGACTGTAACAATTAAACACTTCTATTTCCAGGGTGCCTGGATGGCTGAGTCAGTTAAGCATCCAACTCTTGGTTTCAGCTCAGGTCATGATCTCACGGTTTATGAGTTAGAGCCCTACATCGGGCTCCGTGCTGTAGTGTGAAGTCTGCTTAGGATTCATTTTCTCCCTCCCTCCCTCTCCCTCCCCAGCTCACGCTCTAATAAGTAAATAAATAAATAAACAAGCAAACATTTCCATTTCACCCACATAATGGGGGTTTCTTGATATATCCACTCTCCTGATAGCTTTCCTCTGAATTTGGTCTAATTTGTGAAATTCCTTTTAAAACGTATTGAATGCAATGCTCTGATCTTGGTCACCAATATACAATAATTCAATTAATGCATCATAGAATTTTAAAGTAAGAATAACAGATCCAGTCTCTCTCTCTCCCTCTTTTCTTTTTTTTTTTTTTTAGGAAAAACAATAGAATTTGTAGAGAATGGGTGATAGTCTGCCTTCAGCATGCTCCTTTGTTTAAAAAGATGTTTAGAATCAAATATTTAAATTCCCAGGTTTTATGATAGTCTTAAGCACAGAGAAAAGAAGGCTAAAGGATAAATGATTACTTTGTGAATAAAATCTACTTTGTCAAGTTAGCATTTACATGCAGAAGGATATGGTTCATACACAGATAAGACACATTAGTAGAGAACAGCAAATGCAAAGATATATTTAGCCTGGCCAGTAATTTGATTGTTACCAAACCCATTAGAAATCACCCAAGTACGCTCTGCAAAACATTCATTACCTGCATATCCAGTCCACATGATACCAGGCTCTGAGGCCTTTGAGGCCGAAAAGCTACAGAAGAACAGATATTGGAATGTCTCTTCAGTGATCTGCTAACTTTATTATTTTCCAAATCTAGGATTTTGATTGCTCCGGAGTCATCAGCAGAAGCCAGCAGGTTTTCAGTTTCATTCAATGAGAGACAATTGATTTCTTCTTCATTCACATGAAAATGGTCCAAGGAACCTTTGAGGGACCTGACATCCAGTAAGCTAATAGTTTCTCCATGTGAGGCATAGAGCTTGGTGGGGCAGGAGGGAGAGAATAAGACACTGGTAACATCATCAGCCCCTTGGAAGCGTGTATGTCCTAATGGAGTCCCATCTTCACCCCAAATGACAAGATCACCACCCTCTGCTCCAGAAGCCACCAGCCCTTCTTGACTTGCATTTAGGCAGAGAACAGGTGAAGAATGTCCACCAGTCCACTTGACTGCCATTATGGCCCCGAACACACTGTGGAAAGGGGGAAAAAACTATAATCTCTTATTTAAGAACTTGATGGGAGGAGACAAAAAGAATACACAGCATTTCACTTAAATATTTTTAAAAAGACATCTTAAAAAACGTAATTAAAAAAAAAGATATTTGAAGATCAAGTCTATAAAAGCCTAGTTGAACACAGGATTATGGCACACTTGGCTGGCATATATGCCTAAATGGGCTTTCTTTGCAATCAGAGACCCAGGCAAAACTTGTCCTCCAGCATCTGATGTGAGGTTCACATAAAAATAAACATTATATATTTAAACTAGTAAAAATTAATTAAAAAAAATAAAAAAATTATTTTTAAAAGAGAGCTGCTTGGGGCACCTGGATGACTCAGTCAGTTAAGTGTCTGACTCTTGATTTCAGCTCAGGTCATGATCTCATGATTTGTGAGTTTGAGCCCCACATCTGGCTCTGTGCTGACAGTGCGGAGCCTGCTTGGGATTCTCTCTCTTCCCCCATCTCTCTGCCTGTCTTCCACTCATTCTCTCTCTCAAAATATATAAATAAACTTTAGGGGCATCTGGGTGGTACACTCAGTTGAGCATCTGATTTTGGCTCAGGTCATGATCTCACAATTTGTGGGTTCAAGCCCCATGTTGGGCTCTGTGCTAACAGCTCAGAGCCTTAGCCTGCTTCAGATTCTGCGTTTCCCTCTCTCTCTACCCCTCCCCTACTGGTGCTCGCTCGCTCTCTCTCTCTCTCTCAAAAATAAACAAATGTTAAACAAGTTTTAAAAATAAATAAATTAACTTAAATAAAAAAATAAAAGAGAGCTGCCCAATTATCAAGCTATATCTTTTATCTGAATAATGTTTTAGAGAATGAGCTCTGGAGTTAGATTCTCTGGGTCTGAATAGCTCTACTACCTATTATTAACTGGGTGATTTTGGGTAAGTTAGTGAACTTCTCTGTGATTTATTTTCCTTCTCTATAAACTGGGGGTAATAAATACAATAGCATCATTTCATATGACCATAGAGAAATATAGGTAAAGCACATATGATAGTGTCTGATACAAAATGAGTACTCAGCAAATATTACCATTATCACTTTTCCTATTAAAAAAATTTTTTTAGTGTAATCTCTACACCCAACATGGAGTGCTAATTCACAAACCCAAGATCAAGAGTCACTTGTTCCACTGACTGAGCCAGCCAGGCAACAACCCTCACTTCTCCTATTTTTATTAGGCTGGTCAAAGTGGCATCAGAGATCTACATCAATGGTCCTCAAAGTATGGCCTCCAGACCAGTAGCATCAGCATAACCTAGGAACTTAGAAATAGAAATTGCCCAATTCTACCCTAGAGAATCAGAAATGCTGGGGTTGCGGCCCAGCCATGCCTTTTAACAAGTCCTCCCATGATGCTGATATATGCTAAAATCTGAGAACCCATACAATACCAATAATCATCCAGGGAAATGGTTAAAAATGTAGGCCCTTGGGTTTTTACCACCAGAGATTAATTCAGTACATTATTTAATTTTATTCTCAAAACAGTCTTCTGTTTAATATTATTCCATTTTAAAGATAATAAAACTTGAGATTCAAAAATAATTTGACCAAAGTCACCTTGACCCTTAGGTTTGTACATGGGATCCAATATAAAAAGCTCTAGACTTTTAATTAATGAAGACTCTTTTTTAACAATTCCATTTGACAATAGCTTAAAAAAATTTTTTTAACATTTATTTAACATTTATTTTTTAAATTTATTCATTTTTTTGAGAGAGTATGAGCAGGGGAGGGGCAGAGAGGGAGATACAGAATCTAAAGCGGGTTCCAGGCTCTGAGCTGCCAGCACAGACTAAGATGGAGGGCTTGAACTCAAGAACTGTAAGATTATGACCTGAGCTGAAGTCAGATGCTTAACTGAGCCACCCACGTTCCTGACCACTTGTCAATAGAGGTTAGCTTGCTAGGATTCTCTGAAAGTACAGAAAATAACGAAAAGCCATAAATGATTCATTAATGCTTTTAAAGTCTCATGTATTTTTAAGTTTATTTATTTAAGTAATCTCTACACCTAACGGGCTCAAACTCACAACCCTGAGGTCAAGGGTCGCATGCTCTATTGAGTCAGCCAGATGCCCCATACTCATGTATTTTTAATTACTTTATCACTCACTACACTTAACAGCAGTACTTATGTGCAAGACTGAGATTCCTGATACAGTAGCCATCCCAGATTTATACAATGAGACTTCCACATAATACTACCCTGCCTTAACTGACTGTTGGGTAAAGCAAAAAAAGAAAATCAGGGCAATTGATATATCTCTAAGTGGTTAGACAAAAGAAAGCAAACAAATCTACCAGGAGAATTTATCTAGTGAGAAATTGACATTGTTGCTTTCACATTTTCAGATATGAATGAAATCTGAACTTAGTCCAATAGGACAGAGATAAATTGCCTAATATGAGTTAAAATAATCTGGCAATCTTGCTTAAAGTTTCTATTCTCGCTACAAAGCTTACTTCCTCCCATTTTTAGGCACTTACACATACACAAAATCACTAACTAGACTGCAAAAAAAATCACCAATCTTTTAGTTATCAAAGTAACAGGGGATGTGGGGGAGAAGTAACAGCAACATGGTCACATAATTAGATATAGCAATTTTCATAAAGATGACAAAATGGGAAAGACAAAAAGATACATTTACTTCAGCAGAAGCACTGAATTAGTATACAGAGGAAACTAAAGACTGAAACAAATAACTTTTAAAGGAGAGCTTTGGAGAGGAAATGACTCAGAGAGAGGTAAAGACAGGGAACTCTGGTGGTTTGAGTTTTGCTGACAAGTAATGAAATAGTAGCTAAATAATTTTCAACCATAAAAAAAGACTTTTGCCAAATGTTCCAGATAAACCAAGAAAAAAAGGACACTTAGCACAATTTGAAATAAAAGGTACTAACATTACTTAGGCTCAGGGACTGTCATCTGTGGGGACTACTGACTTATAATATAGATAAAATGCTACTTTAAAACATGAAGTTTGTACTAACCGTTGAAAAGCCACATACGTTACAAATAATTTTAACTGTTTCCTTAGAAGACTGATCAACTACTTCCTACGTTAGTTTTAATTTTTCTACAGTGAATCCACTTTAAAGTCTGGAGAAGTCTGCCCTCTACAGCTTTAGGATTTTGTGTGCATATATGTTTTTGGATTCCTACTGGGACTTTAAAAATTTTCTCTAAGACAAGAATGAGGCAGGGTTTCTAGTACTTCTGTTTTTCCATCACATATGTACCCAAAGAGGACCTAGGTAAATGCTGACTGGTAAAGTTTTAGCAGGTTTTCTGCCTAATATAATTTGTTTTCTGGAAAAGACTAACCCAATTTTAAAGACACATGTGGTTAAGCTCACCCCAAAGTGTGAGAAATTAGGCAATAAATGGATTTTGTACTTAAAGGAACTATTACAGACAACATAGTTCCTGAAAATTTTTCCATAATGGAACCAGTAGTGTCTATTAATCTCACAAAACCAAGGTCAGCTCTACCTTAACCTCTGTGCATCAGTGTAAAAATACAAATTAAACTTCTAATCTCTACATCACATGACTATTTACTGATCACCAAGCTAGTCAGAGCTATTATGGAGAATGTTAAGAAAAATAGTTGAGAGGCTCGTGGGTGGCTCAGTTGGCTAAGATTTGACTTTGGTTCACGTTGTGATCTCAGTTCATGAGCTCAGCCCCACATCAGGCTCTCTGCTATCAGCACAGATCCTCTATCTCTCTCCTCTCTCTGCCCTCCCCCCGCTTGTGTACTTTCTTTCTCTCAAAAATAAACAAACACTAAAATTAAAAGAAAAACAGGTGGGTAAGTCCCAGAAATCTACTATACATTAAAGCTTTTCAGCTTATCATGCAGGGTACTGATCACAGGAGCCAACCAGAGCCCTGGGAATCACTTGTTTACTTAGTCTACAAAATTAAAATTATTTGTTCTAATTTGAAACATACCCAAGGCCACTACCAGAAAGTATTAAACAACAGGGGTGCCTAGGTGGTGCAGTTGGCTGAGTGTCTGACTCTTGATCTCAGCTCAGGCTATGCTCTCATGGTTTGTGAATTCAAGCCCCACATTGGGCTCTGCACTCAGGCCTGGAGCCTACTTGGGATTTTTTTCTCCCTCTCTCTTTGCTCCTCCCCCACTTGTTCTCTCTTTCTCTCTCAAAATAAATAAACAAACTTAAAAAAAAGTATTGAACAACAGTCTGCTGTGGGATAAGGCAGTGGCAAAAAAAAATGTGATTAAATCCGAGTTAAATCAAAACAACTTTTCAGAAATGAGTTGTCAAGCCACGGTTTCTTGTTTTTCCCTTACTGGGACAGGAAAGCCTACAAGAAATAAGTAAGTGCTATTATCTCCATGTTCAGGTATCAGGTCAACAAGCTTCTCCTCTCATAGGTAATGTCTAAAGCTATTAATCATACCCTATTGTGCATTACTCTAATTAGATAATAGTTTCCTTTAACACCAAATGAAATCATGGAGTAGGCAGGGAAAGGTTGGGTATTTTGAGAACATTTTTAGAAAGGGTGGAGGGCAAAGAGGGAAGTTCTGAACAGTCAGAAGGAGGGATGGTACTAAATATAGGGGAGGGGCAAGGGCAAGAGGGTGACCTGTAGAAAGAAAAGGACCCAGTCACAAAATCTTTTCCTACTTTGAAATTCTGCCTGGGGCACTTGGGGGGTACCTTTACCACAAAGTCACCTCACTGATTGGGCTGGATTAGCACCAGAATTATCTCATCAGATCCTTCAAAGGCTCTACCTCACCTATAGGCAGGATAAAGGTCAAAGTCATTAATAACAGAATGATAGCTAAACACAGCTATTTCCATGTGCTCGCATGTCCTTTTCAAGTGTCTGTGTCTTCAAATCTGTTGATTCTGCCTGGTTCTTTGTCCGCTTCTCAGATGGACCTAACTCATCTTTCAAGAACAAAAAAAAAATTTAAGTGCCTTCCCAAACAAAACTTGGACCTCCTTCCTCGGGTATCCCATAGTTGAAAGTTGAAGAATGATTAACGAATAAAACTCCCTAGTCTGAAATTACACTACCATACAAACAATATGAGGTAGTCACTATCACTATAATAAGTATAGGTCAATTTTTCTCCCCATGTTTGGGTTTTCCAAAGTTGGGCTTGATGTAGAGAAGCTGGACAGAAACCAAAATGGCTGAAGGGCTGTGGCATTAGCACTAGTTAGGAAAGAATCGGGGTTACTAAATTGGGAGATTAAAAACCATCTGGGAAGAGACTAGCAAGTAATAATCAAACACCATTTACCAGAGAGTGGAGAAGGTAGTTGCTGTTCTTTTGTTTTTAATGAAGAATTAGGAATGCATTATACACAGAGAAAACTACTGAAAAGATTTCTTACTACATAAAGGCAAGACAATGGAGTTGACTACTAAGGGAATCTGTGAGACCTATAATAATTACCGCAGAGTCGTTTTGAGAATATAAAACCCGAATAAAAGACCTAGCACAGTGCCTTGATCGCATGATGGTTATTATTTTCTCTCACTAAGCATTCTGTAAAGGCTGTCAGAAAACTTTCGGCCACCTAAGAAAATGCAATATGACCAAATAATGCTTAAATTCTTTCTCCTCCAAGAAGCTATCTATAACTACAGCCTCCACATAATTCTCCCGATTGGATGTCTAAAAACACGCTGCCTGGATCCGCTTGCTAATCGGGTTAGCAGGAACGACTGGGAAAGGCTATATTTTGTCCAGAAGAATGGAGCAATTATTCAGCAATTACACGGCACTTTCAGGCTATCGAAACGTTTGCGCAGGGGGTGCGGGGATTAAAATGTGACCTTATTTTCTGAACACGCTAGGACTCACGTCCTGATAAATACCAGTATCAAAAGTAACAAAAGGGCTTGACCGTGAGAAGACGACCTTAGTGCCGAAGGTAAAGAAAGATACAACTCGAGTCGCAAGTGGCGGAGCCAGGAATTGGCTAGCAAAGAACTGGAAGTTCCACGTTAGGGGAGAGTCTGAAGCAGGGACTTGACACAGGAAAACCTCACAGGAAAAAGGCCTCAGGAAAGCAGACACCGAGACCACTAGACCAAAAAAGAGGAAAAGACACCGAAGAACTGCCACAAAGCCACAGGGGCCAGCCTCATACCTGCGCTTCCCGCTTCCCTCCTCGGCGCCTCGTGATGACCTCACCTGTGGGCGCCCAATCCCAGCTAGCCAAACAGTCACATCCGGGGCCGAGAGGAACCGCGAGCGAGCTGGGCGTGCGCCCTTGCTTCGTGCCCTCAACCAGTATGGCGGAGCCACGGGCGCGCCGCGGGGAGGCCGTGCGAGTCGGGCGGTTCCGACGCCCGCGCTGAGCCGGGGAGGAGGGGCGGG
>NC_043704.1:71688099-71727117 GCF_006229205.1 Suricata suricatta
GGCGATGGCGGCACCAGCCCCGGGGCCTGGGGGAGCCTCTGGTGGCGCTGGCTGTAGCGGCGGCGGCGGCGCGGTCGGCGGCTCGGGCTCCGGGTCCGCGGGGGCAGGGGGCCGGCTACCCAGCCGGGTGCTGGAGTTGGTGTTTTCCTACCTGGAGCTGTCCGAGCTGCGGAGCTGCGCCCTGGTGTGCAAGCACTGGTACCGCTGCCTGCACGGTGATGAGAACAGCGAGGTGTGGCGGAGCCTTTGCGCCCGCAGCCTGGCAGAAGAGGCTCTGCGCACGGACATCCTCTGCAACCTGCCCAGCTACAAGGCCAAGGTGAGGGAGCCCCGGGCCACGCCGCTGCCCCCAGTCCCGCTTCTCTGCGCCGCTCTCAGTCTCCGCGCTTCTCATCTGAGCTCTGACTCAGACGCCTCGCCTCACCGTCCCGCCTTTGCACGGCTGCAGTCAATACCTTACCTCGCGTCCCCCTCCAGAAAGATCCTCTTCTCTTTGAAGTTCTACTCCTTAAACCTACCCCCCTCACTTCCGTGATACGCTTGTTAAAGGACCAGATAGTTTCCAGTTCCTGGTTCCCATCACTCATTCCACTTTCCAGAGTCTTCTGCCATAAAGACAGACCACCCCCATTGTTGTACCATTCAGTACTCTCCTCTTTTTATTAGATCATCTTAGCTGCCTTAACACCGGCTGAGTTTCTAAGATCTTTGCTTTCACCCCACAGTCACCTCACTCTTTCCAAGCTCTGATTTACAACTATTTTTTTTCTATTTTCGCCTAAGTTCCCTCGCCCTGTAATTCCCTCGATTATGTTTCAGACTTGTAAGTAAGTATAGTCCCAGACGTCCTGCTAACTTTCAAATTACAGGCTTTAATAGAACATCCTCTCCCTTTCCCCGTCGGCACCACTTAACCATCCTAATACTGCCTTGTCCCACTATTATTGGCGACTTCCCTGCCAACTTTTTCATAGTTCCACCTTAATGGTTGTGCCTCTTCTATTCTATGTGTCCTCTAACGTGCTGATTCTGATTTTGATGCCTTTTCCTCCTAGATTCTTGTGCACATTCCTGCCTTCTTCGTATACAAATAAAAATTTCAAGTAACAGGTTATGGTAGGGCTGCGAAGATTCTTCCAGCAATATAAAGGCCTCGAGCTTGAATTCAGTTGGATGGATAACAGCTATTCAGTATAGGAGTCACCAAGAGCATATGTGAGAGAGGATGAAGTCTGTCCTAGAATGTGGTAAACATAAAAAATACACTAATAACTAAAAAATGTAAATCTCTTTTTAAAGCTAGACTGCCAACGGGGGAGTCAGTAAACTTTTCCCCCATGTGAAATAAATGTAAAATTTATTCTTCTGTAATAAAGCAGGTTTTAGTTTAGTAAGATAAGAAACGTTGCAATGAAATAATCAACTATCAAATTAGGTTTTTTCTATTAAATGAAAGAACATTAATTTTTTTAAGTTTATTCATTTTGAGAGAGAGCACATGCACGAGTAAGTGGGAGGGGGGCAGAGAGAGAGAAGAAGGAATCCCAAGCAGGCTCTGGGCTGTCAGCATGGAGCTGGACATGGGGCTCGATCTCATAAAATGAAACGTGAAACCATCACCTGAGCTGAAATCAAGAGTGCTGAACCTACTGAGCCACCCAGGTGCCCCAACACGTTAATTTACTAGGACAATATTTGTACCTGGTGGATGCTTGGTGGATACTAGTTGTACTTTATGAAGTAGAATTCAGAACATTGTAGTTTTGTCCTACTTTACCTGATAAATCGGTAGGCTTTAAGACATTTTTTGTTATCGGTCTGTAAAAGATATATTTACATGAGTCAGGATTCATATGACAGTGATTCATGTGAGTCAACGTGCAAAAGAAGTAGTATAGTATAAGCAAAATGTCTTCCTTTTGCCCTTGTCTGTCAGTCACCCAGTTTGCCTTCTTGGAGGCAACTTGTGTTACCTGTAATCCTTCCAGAGATATTTTAGGTTTCTTAGGTTTTTAATACTTTATAGTCTTTCTTTCACATCCATGATAGATATTGTAGATTTGTACTAATCATATGTTCGTTCAGGTGTTGCAGGACATAAGAAGAATGTATTGAGGATAAAAAGATTAATTCAAAAGAAGTCAGATACCTTGTAAGGATGTCCTCAGTCAAGTAGAGGAGAAGAAAAATATATAGAAATAACTAACACATGATAGAAATTGCTTCTGTTAGAGATATATTTATATAAGTAATATATACTAGAAGTGTATATATATATACACACACACTCTAGAATTTCAGTGAAAGGAAAGATTTACAAGTTGAGTGGAAGCGTGGCAAAAGTTTGAGGTTAGGATTATATTTGATATGAATTTTAAAGATAAGGAGGATTTGAACATCTTACTAGGAAATGCCCTGAACAAAAGCAGGACAAGAGGAAAGCAAAGGCTTTGTACAGCATGTATGTTTATTTTAAAAAGGGTGAGCGCCAGGCACAATGCTAACTTTTGCAGATGCAATGCTGAATAAAAAGA
Source organism: Suricata suricatta (assembly GCF_006229205.1). Classification (NCBI taxonomy): domain Eukaryota; kingdom Metazoa; phylum Chordata; class Mammalia; order Carnivora; family Herpestidae; genus Suricata; species Suricata suricatta. Next base: position 71,690,634 of record NC_043704.1, read on the forward strand.
GACAAAACTCTTAATGGATGCCTTGCTTATGGAGCTTACAGTCCAGTTGGGGGGGAGGAATAGATATTAATCAAATACACAGTTGTAAAATTGCATCTGTGGTAGGTACTATGAAGGAGAGAGAGGTGCACAGTGCTCTGAATGTCAGAAATGGAGATTTGACCTAGGTAGGGAGGTCAAGAAAGCCTTTCTCTGAGGAAATAATGCATGTACTGAGACCTGAGCAATAAAGAAGCCACGGGGAGAGAGGAGACTTCCAGAACAGAACTTGATGATTATAAGGAACAGAAAATACATCAGTGTGGCTGAATCAGAGAGAGCAAAGGTGAGACAGGTTTGAGAGAAGATGGAAGAGATGGACTAAGGCCAAACTACAGGGAAGCCATTTTGAATTGTAAGCAAGAGGGGTTTGCAGTGTGGGGACTGGTGATGTGATTGTTTTGCATTTTTAAGAGGTTATTTCTGACTTTGGTATGGAGAACAGATTGGAGGGGGACCTTAGAAATATGGATAGATCAGCTAGGAAGTGGGTAGTGGAGGAGATGGGGAAGTAAAACCTATAGGATTTGGTAATAGATTTGAAATAGGGGTGAGAAAGAGGGAGGTGTTAAGAATGACTCCTAGATATCTAGCTTACATAATATGGGAATCACCTGGGCTAGATTTAGGAGAAATAGCAGTGAGCTCAATTATGGTAGAGTAGAATTTACAGTGTTTTTGAGACATCTGAGAGATTTCAGATAGGCAGCTGTTATAGTTTGAAGCTTAGAGGAAAGGCTAAAGATTTGTATCTTTATATAGGGTCTGGTGAAATTGAATTGAAGTAGTGGGAAATATGATTATGAAGGGAAGCTGAAACTATCATCATGGATGTTCATGGCGTCCATGTTCAGTGTATAGTTTGGGTTTTGTTCTACATTATAAACCATAGAAGTTTGAACAAATGAGAACCGTGCTTTAGAAAAACTAGGCCATAAGATGAATTGGACAGAGCAAGGGTTAGTTCCTAAACCAGAGGTACTTAAGATCTGAATAAGTATGTAGAAGAGGGGAGAGGATGGCTGGGAGAGCTATTGCAGAGAACAAGTCCATGTAGGTGGACAGCTACCTTAGAGCGGGTGAAGTGAGGAAGAAGAAAGAGCCAGATAGGATTCCAGAGAGCCTGGGTACCTGGGAGGAGGATGGGGACAGGTGTGGGATAGCGTAAAACTGGAAAGTATTTGGAATTGCCAGTCTAATTAGGATTTGTCTTCTTTTTAAAAGTTCGTATTGTCCATGTCACCAAGGAACATCCATTATTCCAGTCATACTTAGCATCTAACTATAATATATCCTCTGATTTTCAGACCTGTATCCTAAAGTAGGTCTTAAAGGTATTTGTTACAATGTAAAATTTAGGGTGTACATGAGACTGTGGGAAAGGAACTATGGGTTGTTTTTATTTATTGGTGTATTTTTTCATTTCCGTTTTTGAGTTTCCATCTCTAAAGGATAAGGCCACTTAATCACAATATCATCACACCTAAAGTGTAAAGAAATTAACGATGATTCCTTTATATAACAATGCAGTGTTTAAATTTCCACTTGTTTTATAAATGTCAAATGTTATATTTAAAATGTTCAGTTTACTTAGTATCTGTATAAGGTTCTCATGGCAAACTGCTGATACATATCTCTTAAGGCTGTTTTAGCCAACAGATTCACCCTCCCATCTCTCCTCCCATTCCTGCAGCTTATCTGTTGAAGAAACCAGGTTGTTTACCCTGTAGAGTTTCCCTCAGTCTGTATTTTGCAGATTTCATTTCCATAGTGTTCCTTAATATGCTCTTCTGTCTTAGACTGAGAGAGATTTGATCAATTTAGGTAAGATCTGTATTGTTATTGTTTTTGTTCTTACTGTTTTTCAGTGTATTTTCTATTAGAATCAAGTGGTTGGATTGGATACAGACTTAAATGTTATATGGTGCCAGCTATGGTGGATAAGAATTTAGGAGAGTGAAATCAGGGAGACTGGGTGGTCATAGTTAGAATAACTTCATACAGGGGCGCCTGGGTAGCTCCGTTGGTTAAGCGTCCTGCTTTGGCTCAGGTCATGATCTCACGGTTCGAGCCCCGCCTCGGGCTCTGTGCTGACAGCTCAGAGCCTGGAGCCTGCTTCGGATTCTGTGTCTCCCTCTTTCTCTGATCCTCCCCTCATCAATAAATAAACAAAAATAAATAAAAAACATAAAAAAAAAGAATAACTTCATACAAGTGGTAAGACTGATTCTGGTCTTAGAAGATATAGGATATGTTGGAGGAGGAAGGCAGGTATGATACTACAGAGAGGGAGAACAACATGAAGTTAGAAAGGGAAATAGGAGGAGCCAGACCTGCAGGGCTTTGAAAGCCAGGAAGAATAATTCATAGTTGATACACGGTAGTTAGTAGGGAACCATCAAAGGTTATTGAACTGGGATGAAATGTGATTAAGGTGCTGTTTTAGAAGAATAGGTCTGGAAAGAATATAGGTGGCGAGTTTAGTATTGAGGTTGGGAGAGTTTTAGGTGGCAGAGGTATGGTGATCACCAAAAAAGGGAATAGTGAAGAAAGATTAATCCAGAGTAATAGGAAGAAGGGATAGCAGTTTGGAGAAGAGACTGGCAACAGTGTCATAGTGACAGTGAGGGATAGAGAAAAACCAGTTGGTATTTGTAAGAATTACCAAATAGGCATCGGTAATTATCAGTTAAATATTTTATAATGAGGATTTTATAAAATGTTTTATATTTTACTTATCTTGATAGTAATCTCTTGAGTTTTTAAATACTTAATATTTTGGGAACATTTTACTCCCCCATTTAATCTTATGTTCTGATCTTTTATGTGCTTAAAAGTGTGTTATAATAGGAACAGATAGGATAATATTTAGAAATATTTCATTATTGGGGCGCCTGGGTGGCTCAGTCGGTTAAGCGTCTGACTTCAGCTCAGGTCATGATCTTGTGGTTAGTGGGTTTGAGCCCTGTGTTGGGCTTTATGCTGACATCTCAGAGCCTGGAGCTTGCTTCGGCTTCTGTGTCTCCCTCTCTCTCTCTGCCCCTCCCCTGCTCCTGCTCTATCTCTCTTTGTCTCTCAAAAATAGAAGTTATAAAAAAATTTTTTTAAATACTTCATTATTACAGCCTTCAGAATTAAGCAGAATGTTTGTTTTTTAATGTCTCTGCTCTGCAGTGTAACAATGAAGCAGTGAGGTACTGGCTAATAGTAACTGAATGAACACTGGATGAAGGAACTAGATACCGGACTTCTCTTTGGCACTCTTGCTCTAACTAGCTGTTGACTTTTAGGTCTGTGCCCTCTTCTCTGTGTGCAGTAGGTCCCTTTAAAGCCTTTTCTAATGCTGAAATTCTGTGATTGTGGAGTTGGTGGCTCAAATTAACTAAAGCAATAGACTACAGCCTTTGACTCTTTTAGGGTGGTTTGAATAAAGAAGGGATTTTCAAAAAACATACAAATCAACCATTTAAATTATTAAAGCATGAGAAATGTTCACTATTTATACAGAGTAGCAATTTTCATACTGTCTTTATTTTGGAAGCTTAAAAAACTGATTAGTGAAGATCAACTAATTTGTCCTATCTGCTGTAGCTGCTCTTAATGACTATCTTGTTATAAATTCCAGGGCTTGAAATTGGATACTGTCTAGGGGGTTATTTGATTTGGTAAAATTAGAGTGGTGCTGTCACAATGTATGAGTAATAACTAGCAAGGAGGCCAAGGATCTAACATAGTTTGTGTGATTAAAAATTTTCATAACTTTAGAACTGCTATGACTAAGTTCTGTATTAAAATATTTTTTGTGGGTACCTGGGTTGCTCAGTCAGTTAATCATCTGACTGGCTCAGGTAATGATCTGTGGTTCACAGGTTCGAGCCCTGCGCTGGGCTCTGTGCTGACAGCTCAGAGCTCAGAGCCTGCTTTGGATTCTGTGTCTCCCTTATTTTCTGCGCCTCCCTTGCTTTCTCTCTGTCTCTCTCTCTGTGTCTCTCTCTCTCTCAAAAATAAATAAACATTAAAAAAATTTTTCAATAAAAAATATTTTTTGATGACAGCATTGCCAACATGATAACTGTGTATCCCTTAACTTTTTGATATAAAAATAGTAAATATAAACTAGAATAGAGAAACTAGTTTAATTACCCTCTCAAACCTATCACCAAGCTTTACCAATAATTAAATTCACAGACAATCTAGTTTTGTGTTTACCTTACCCATTCTCTCATGCCAGCCTTGGGTATTTCAGAGCAATTCTGAGATACCTTTATGTCATCCATAAACATTTCAGTATTATCTCTAAAATATAAGGATTCTTGTGTATATCTTTTGATATTTTAAGAGGTCTATTTGGAGAAATGTTACCACAGTTAAGAATTTTGATCAATAATGAAGCAGTTGGCAGTCATTTTTTATTTTCTAATATTTATTTATTTTTGAGAGAGAAAGAGACAGACAGAGTGCAAGCAGGGGAGGGACAGAGAGAGAGGGAGACACAGAATCCAAAGCAGGCTCCAGGCTCTGAGCTGTCAGCACAGAGCCCGACGCAGGGCTCAAACCCACAGACCGTAATATCATGACCTGGGCTTAAGTCAGAGGCTTTTCCGACTGAGCCACCCAGGTGCCCTGGCAGTTGTTTTAAATGTTGCACATATATTTTGTTAGTATTCCATCCTGGAAGTAGTCAATTTTTAGAAATACATATTGTATTATTTAAAAATATATAACTGTATTGTCTAAAAACATGTAGCCTAAAGTTTGGGTACTTTTTAAAGAAAAGTCAAATTTCTATTTCTTTGGTCTGTTTTTCATCTTTTCAGGTGCGTGCTTTTCAACATGCCTTCAGCACTAATGACTGCTCCAGGAATGTCTACATTAAGAAAAATGGTTTTACTTTACATCGAAACCCCATTGCTCAGAGTACTGATGGTGCAAGGACCAAGATTGGTTTCAGTGAGGGCCGCCATGCGTGGGAAGTGTGGTGGGAAGGCCCTCTGGGCACTGTGGCAGTGATTGGAATTGCTACAAAACGGGCCCCCATGCAATGCCAAGGTTACGTGGCATTACTGGGCAGTGATGACCAGAGCTGGGGCTGGAATCTGGTGGACAATAATCTACTACATAATGGAGAAGTCAATGGCAGTTTTCCACAATGCAACAATGCACCAAAATATCAGGTGAGAAACTGGGTATTTTCTCAGTTGTGGGCCTTTGTCAAATCATAAATCATGCACTAATTTGTTTTAAATTCACAAAATTTTATATAGCAGCTTTGCATGTCTTTTTGGTAATTTAAAAGTAAATAGTGTAAACTGGCCTTTCTTTGCTACTTTAATAATCTTTTAGTATTTCCATATTTGTTTCCTAATATATATTGACCTTGAGCAATCTGTCTTTGCTCTAAATCAAGGATTGGCAATTGTTTTTCTGTACAGGGCAGGTAATAAATATGTCAGGCCTTGTGGTACCTATGGTCTCTGTCACAACTATTCAGCTCTGTTGTATAAAAGTGACCATAGATAATATGTAAATGGGTGAACATGGCTGTGTTCCAGTAAAACCTTGTTTATGGGCCGCAGGTAAGATTTGGCCCAATGATCATAGTTTGCCAACTATGCACTAGGTTGTCCTTTTTCCTGTATCATGGCACATTCAAACCTACTTTTTTCTAGATTTCTCACTCCCACAAATGTACCTGTGCACAGCACAAACTCTGTGCTCATTAAACAATAATTTCCCATCTCTCCCTTCCTCCAGCCTCCAGTAACCTCTATTCTATTTACTGACTCTATGATTTGAATATTGCAGGTGCTTTATATAAGTGGAATCACACAAATTTATCTTTTTGTGTCTGGCTTATTTCACATAACATAATGTTTTCAAGAATCATCTGTGTTGTAGCATATATCAAAATTGCATTTCTTTTTATGGCTGAATAATATTCCAATGTATGTACATATTATAAAAATTTGAAAAGGTTATTTAGATAGACTTTTTGGGAAAATTACCAAATTATAGATGTTAGTAGTAAACTTCTAAGAAAACCTTTAAACAAAGAGTAAATAAAATCTGGGAATTATTCAGTAGGAACATTTAAATTTTTGGTATTAAATGCAGATCCCATCTTAAAAAAAAAAAACAACTACTAGGCACCTGGGTGGCTCAGTGAGTTAAGCATTGGACTCTTGATTTTGGCTCAGGTCATGATTTTGTGGTCATGAGACCGAGTCCCTCCTAGGGCTCCTGGCTTGGCATGGATCCTGCTTGAGATTTCTCTCTCTCCCTCCACCCCTCCCCAGCTCACTCACTTGCGTGCTTACACTCTCTCTAAATTAAAAAAAAAAGGGGGGGCATCTGGTGGCTCAATTGGCTGAATGTTCAACTTCGGCTCAGGTCATTGTCTCATGGTTCACTAGTTTGAGCCCCATGTTGGGCTCTGTGCTGACAGCTTGGAGCCTGGAGCCTGCTTCGGATTTGTTTCTCCCTGACCAGAAAGCCTCTTATCATTTTTTTAAGATAACTTTTAGAATATATATTCTTAATATTTTAACTTGTTGATTTGTATCTTATTTTTTTCTCGCTCTTCCTTGGTGAATTTTCTTCTAACCTTCTTTTGGTGTCTATTTGCAGATAGGAGAAAGAATTCGAGTCATTTTGGACATGGAAGATAAGACTTTAGCTTTTGAACGCGGATATGAGTTCCTGGGGGTTGCCTTTAGAGGACTTCCAAAGGCCTGCTTATATCCAGCAGTTTCTGCTGTATATGGCAACACAGAAGTGACTTTGGTTTACCTTGGAAAACCTTTGGATGGATGACAGTGGCTTTCTTGGGATGAAAAACTGAATGGAGAAGCTATCTGCTTGTGGAAAGTAGAATCATGAAGTGACAGTGTCATACATGCATGCCCAAGAAACATCCTGAAAAATACATGAAATTGTTAACTGGAGAAGCAACTCTACAGCAGAGATTATCTTAGTGTTTCCTCTTTCTACTGGGCCAGAAAAATCCTCAGGGTTGCAGTTGGTTGAGTGGGCAGTTGACATATGCATGTTGCAACAGATTTTGTCTCTAAGTTAGCAATGTGTTATTTCCAACTTTTAAGGTGAGATTTTAGAGATGCTATAAAAGGGATAAGATAAGGAAATAGCAAGATTTTTAAGTAGTGTATTTGTGAAGAAAGACTGATCCTGTTTTACAACTGCCTGTTTTTTCTCCAGACCCTTATTTCCAGCCAGCTTGACTATTAGGAAAGTATGAAACTGGTTGGGTTTTATTTAATATTTTTAATATATTGAGAAGCATGGTCTGCCTGGACTGCACTTCTCTAACAGTGAGATGTAAAATTGTGCAGCTATTTTAAAAGTTGTATATATAATAAGTGTGTAAAAAAAACCTGTAAAAAACAAAAACAGAACAAAGGGGTTGCTTTGTTCTAGTTCAATTTCTTAAAAACCACTACATGGTACAAAATTAGAATAACATTTAGGGAGAATTAGGTAACTACAAAGAAGAGGATTAAGAGGAGATGTGCTGTATTGGCTCATTTTTAAATTAATTTGGTTTACAGTTTCCATATCTATTACAGTCTAGTTAGTTTTCTTTTTATGATCAAAATTATTGTAAAGATCCCTCAGTCTCCTGAGTTTAAGATTGAGGGAAGGCAAATCTATTTCTAAACATACATATATCAGTAGTAATAAGAATAATGTGCATCTTTAGTATCTGGTTTTATTTTTTGGCCTTCTGAGAAAGTGTCTCATAACAACACAACACTGCTGTTTGCTCTTACAGACCTCAAATATGAAAGCTGTTAGTCACAGACCTTAGGAAAAGAATTAATGGTTCTTTTATTTTATAATTTCATAATGCTACAGATATTATAGTTTTTTTAATTTTATATTGTTTACATCATGGCAACAAATCTAAGCCTCAGAACTCTTCATTGGGGTTATCAAGAAAATGTTTACTCACCCACTGAAACAGTGCCAGCCTGACCCCGGGTTAAGAATGTTCTTCATCTCATATATAATTGCCCCCATGGGACTTGAAATAAAATACCCTGTGCTGAAAACTTCAGGTTGGCAATATTTTGAAGGTTTTATTGTAGAAGAGCTTGACAATTCTTATTCTGAGTTTTTGAGTAATAAATCTGATTTCACTAATATTCTTGAGTTAATAATCTAACATATGTGAGCTGAGATTTTCTTTTGTTATAAGAGAAACAAACATCCTTCCATATGAAAGTATAAATATATGGTTTCAGATGCATCTTTGTGAAAAGAATTGACTAAGGCATATGGAGTCTTTGCCTTTTAGGTTATTGCTGTGCGTAATTTTGTTTTAAATCTAATCAAATTAGAGATGGCAAACAGCTGGCCGGGGTTCTTCGGTTGCCCCTTGAGAGTTAAGCTTGTCAATGCTTTCATGAAGCAGGGGATTTCGGTCATGAACAGAGATTTATTTTTGCCACCTGACAGGTTTACAAATATTTATTGTATATTTGGTATGTTGCTTAAAGGTGAAATCTGTTAAAAATCCTTTTCAATATCCATGTCAAGAAGAAACCACCTGAAAACCATATTTAATAGTACAGAGTGAGACTGTATGTTAAATGTATTAGAGAATATAGCTGCTACAGAAATTGATTTTTTTTGGTGTAGAACAACTCCATTTAATTGGCAAAGTTTAAAATTTAAAACTGTTCAGGATGAAGATTGATAAATGATAAATGTGCGTGGTCTTTTTTCAGGAAATGATATAGCCAATTCCAAGAGCTTTTGCTGAGAGTTTTGTTTATGATGTCTGTTTTGTCTTATTAGTAAACATTCATTTGTAACAAAGTTTTGAAGGTGCTGAATGGAAAACAGAAACACATTGTTATTGCACATTGAACTTAGAATCAAATAATTGCTTAAATATTTAACAACAAGCCATTCTTATCTCAAAACTTAAATTCGCTAATATGCTATTTGCAGTTTTATAAAATGGAGGCTCATATTTAGAATGAGCATCCGGGGAATGAAGAGCCTTCATTTATAACCTGGTAAATTATTTTATTACTGGAGACCAATAGCTGTACAGAGAATATTAAAACAATTATAATGTTCAAGGAGAAGGAATCTCTTTTTCATTGGTGCTGAGAGAGCATTCAGATAGAGGACGTTGCACCTGAAAGTTGAGTATAAATCATCTAAGCCAGCGGTTCTCAAACTTAGCTGTACTTGGAGTCATGTGCATTTCGAGAAATATTGATATCTGTAAGGTCCCATACCCTAAAATTCTGATGTTGGACATGGTCATAAGGATTTTTTTTAAGCTTCCTAGGTGATTTCAATATGCTGCTAAGGTTGAGTTTTAAATTCACCTGAAGTTTTCTCATCTGCAAAATTTTAAAAAATAAATAATCCTTGCTCCCTTCACTACCTCACAGGTATATTGAGGATAAAGGAGAAAATAATGGGAAAGTACTTGTGTGATGGATAAAAAGTGCTATTGAAAGGCAAAGTAATAATTGTTGTATTTCGACTGAAACTATGATCAGGAAAGAAAAGTATGTAATTTAATTTACTTTGTTGACTTGGGAAACCGGGAGCATTCTCTTTGGTTCTTTACTTTAGTGAAGCATGCAGATGTGTAAACACACAATACTGTTACTCTAATTCATACAATGGTCTTCTGTCATACTCAAGATAGGCTGTTTTAATTATCTGGTTCTACATAGGAAAGAAACATTAAGGCTTAAAGTCTGTAATGGCCAATGGCTCGTAATTCATTAAAACTTTTCATACAAGGAGTTCTGTGGTTAATATATAATAATTTCATAGTTGCCATTATTTTTTTCATTATCTGACTTGAATGTTAAGCCATTTATTTCATCTCCTTCATTCTTAGTCATATAACTTTAGGTATAGATTTTATAAAGCACATAAAACAAGTAGGTTTTGCCCAGTTGACTGAAGTCATGGCTAAATGATTAGGCATCATCTGCCTTTTAGATAGGACTTAACCTGGGAAAGAGAGTTACAAAACTAAACAGCCCAAAACCATACAATAGGCATTATAATTAACTTATAACTTAAGTCCCCAAACTGCTGTTAATATAAACTTTATATTAATATTTTTTGATCTTTTTTTTAATAAACAGTTTTGAAGAGATAGAAATGTAAAGAGTTTTAAAGATTACTTCCTGGAAATCAAGACCATCTCAATTAGGACCACTCAGAAGCCCTCTGGAAGGAACAATCCATACCCAGTCCAAATACCATCCTCATAAAGCATTCCTAGTTTCTCTAGCTGAATATAATCTCTCTTTCCTTCAAATTTCCCTATTTTATATTTATCTATACTTAACTCATGCTATATTACTTTATACCTTGTATAAATTTATTTGTATTTGTTATTTGTTGGTGTCTTATCTCCTCTAAACATCTTAGGACAGGATCTCTCTGATGGACTCCTCTTTATGCCCGCATCATCTAAGCCCAGTCGGCAGGTGCTCGCATATTTGCTGCAGGACCAGAGAAAGAATTCTGTAGAGACACTAAAGCTGCTCTGAAGTTACAGACTATACCAACAAAAGATAGATGAGAAAAATTCTGTATCCTGTTTTAAGTGAAGCACGAAGGAAGGATGTAAATCTGAGGTTTTTATGGAAGAAATAATGACTGTGAATGCATTTTAGCCATTCCCCTTTATGCTTAAATATTGATAAACTGATTTTTAGTTTTGGGTGTAAATTTCATATTTGTTTAGAATTAAAATTAGAATTCTGTATTTTAATTCTTTTGAAATTCTGTCATTTTGCTTTAGTTTCTTAATAAAAAATTAAAACAACATTAACCACCTGTGATTGCGTACATTTACAACAACTTTTATATATATTGGTTGGAAAGGAAAGCTGAGGTAGCTTAATAGCCAAATGTGATGGAATTTACGTATAAATTGCATGTTTTTTAATAATGGAATCCACATTTCCCATGTTTAGCATGGAAGGTGAACAGGGCATGGTAATTCACGAGGATCCTGTTCCCCATTACCTCCACCCCAGCTAACAGTTGTTTGATAATGTTTGCCAAGAGTTACATGAGGCAAGCATGGGTGAACAAATTGCTCCTGTGATCCAAAAGCTTAAGAGAGAACTATTAATCATGTTGCTAAAAGTAGCTTGATGTATTAGTGTGTTCAAATTTTACAAAGGGTTTTAATTTCCTAAGAAGAAACGTAGATGTAAAATTTCTGTGTCTTTTGTTTAGGGAGAGCTTTACTAGTCTGTTGTCCTAATTTCTTTTCTTGGATCCTCCCCCGAACCATTTGCTTTTTATTTAATCTATTCACTAAAATATTGAGGGCCTATTCTAGCCTCTTCAGTATATGGTTCGTTAAAAGAATTAGCCTCTCAGAATTTAAAATTGTTAATCAGCTTGTTTATAGAGGATTTTATGATAAGGATCACTAAGGGAGTTTTCTCTAGGTTACCCTCTTGATAGTCCTTAATTTTTGTTTCTTTTTAGACAAGAAAACATAATGGTTTAGAGAAATCAAGTCCTGTCTGTCTGTTGTATGATATTTAGCAAGACATAGTATTTCTGCTACCTTTTTGCCCTCTATAAATATATGGAGGGTGAAATCAAGTAATGGGAGTAGATTTTGAGTCCTATCTCCCTTGAAAAGGGCTCCTTGAAGTAATTTATTAAAATGCCAATATCCTGGGGCGCCTGGGTGGCTCAGTCGGTTGAGCGTCTGACTTCTTCAGACTTCAGCTCAGCTCATGATCTCATAGTTGGTAGGTTCGAGCCCCACGTCGGGCTCTGCTGACAGCTAGCTCAGATCCTGGAGCCTGCTTCAGATTCTGTGTCTCCCTCTCTCTCTGACCCTCCCCGGATCACTCTGTCTCTCTTTCTTAAAAATAAAATGTTAAAAAATTTTTTTTAATTTTAAAAAATGCTAATATCCAGTTAGGTTAATTAAAAGCATATTGTAATGGAAATAGCCAGATATCTTTGTTTACTTTAGTGTAGCTAACCTGTTCACATTTTCCAGTGTTTAAAAACGAGTCTTTCAAAAATAAGAATAAAATGTCTTGCAGGGGCACCTGGGTGACTTAGTTAAGTGTCCGACTATTGGTTTCAGTTCAGGTCATGAGCTCATGTTTCTTGAGTTCAAGTCTAGTGTCAGGCTCTGCCGTAGCAATGCAGAGCCTAGTTGGGGTTCTCCTGCCCCTCTCTCCCTCAAATATATAAACTTTAAAGAAATAAAAAAAATAAGGTCTTTCATGGGACACCTGGCTGGCTCAGTAGGAAGAGCATGTGACTCTTGAACTTGGGGTCATGAGTTTGAGTCCTACATTGGGTGTAGAGATTAGTTAAAGAAAACTTAAAAACAAAAATTTTTAGGGGCACCTGGGTAGCTCAGAAGGTTAAGCATCCGACTTTAGCTCAGAGCCTGGAGCCTGCTTCTGATTCTGTGTGTCCTCTCTCTGCCCCTTTCCTGCTCATGATCTGTCTCTCTCTCTCTCTGTCTCTCTATTAAAATTTTTAAAAATTAACGTTTATTTATTCTGAGAGAGAGAGCATGAGAGGTAAGGCACTGACAGTGTGGAGCCCAACTCGGGGCTGGATCTCACAAACCATGAGATCATGACCTGAGCTGAAATCAAGAGTCAGATGCTTAACCAACTAAGCCAATCAGGCACCCCTTAAAAAAGTCTTTATTTGTCTCCCTTTGTTGGTCACTTTGACCTTGGAGGGAAGGGATGCTTTAAGGTTGGAATGAGAGCGGTCAATGATTCTCTCCTTCAGCAGGCCCAAGAGGATACAGTTCATGACCAAATTGCCCAGAGCAGTAAAAGACATGGACAGATGGCTGCTTGCTGAAAGGCATGTCAGTAGCAGAGACTGGTTACAGTGGGTTTTGGGGAGCAGCCAGATGCATCACCCTTCCAAGCACAGGAATAGTGAATTTCAGTCCCCATGGAGCCACATGGAACCAATAATAATTCCCTAGGCCACTCGGGGTTTTATGTGCCCACAGGTGAGCCATGGCTTCTGAAAGTGTGGAGCGCACCTCACTGCGTCACCTACTCAGTATTTAGAAAGAATGAGAAAAGCAGAAAAGAAATTCCAAATTCATGAAATATTATTATGCATCTATATGTATATACCAGGGTCTTAGCACGTCCTAGGGATATAGAAATGAGAAACAAACGCAAAAACAAAAGCATGGTCTTCTTTAGTGCTGTTCACAATCTAGTGAGAAAGCACGTGAAAATAGACTACAACGAAATAGTGGAATAATTGTTTTAATAGAGTTATGTATGAGGGCCAATGGGATGGTAGAGAGGGAGTATTTGATTTCATCTGGAGTGATATTTAAACTGTATCATAGGGAACACCTGCGGTGGCTCAGTCAGTTATGCATCTGACTCTAGATTTTAGCTGTCATGGTCTCACAGTTTGTTAGTTCAAGCCCCGCATCCGACTCCATACTGACGGTGCAGAGCCTGCTTGGGATTCTGTCTGTCTCTCTCTCTCCCTGCCCCTCCCACACACTGTTTCTCTCAAAATAAATAAACTAAAAAAAATAATAAACTGAAACTTAGAAGACGAATACAAATTAGTGAGGGTAGATCTACTATTGTAGGCACACGGAGTAGCATGTATGTGATACAGAGGCTTAAGTGGATCCAGTACGTATGGAAACTGCACACAGGAAGAGCAGTGGGAGAGGATATGGAGCCAGGGGCTTGGGGCCAGATCATAACTGCTACACAAAGAAGTTTGGGTGTCATCCATTTTTCATGGAGGAGCCATTCAGAAGTTTTCAAGCAGGGACATGGCATGGTCTACGGGCTTTGACAATTACTCTAGCTGCAAAAGGCAGGGATAGAAAAGTGGGAGATGAGTCAGGAGGTCTAGGGAGGAAGTGACTGTAAAAATGTAGGTATTCAGGAAGATAAATGGAGACCATTTGTGTTGAGAGGATGAAGCACTTTCTTTGGTGTGGATGTTTGGGAGAATCATGTACTCTATTAGGATAAGGAATGGAGGAATAGATTGGAGGAGGAGGTGATGCGTTCAGTCTTGAACATGTCGAATCTGAGGTGGAAATACACAAGAAGCAATTAGAACTACTGTCTGGAGTTAGGGAAAGAGACAACCAACAGGCCGCCGACCAGGAAGTGAGAGCTACTGACACTGTTTCCCCACTGGTTCTACCAGCCCCACAGGGGCTGTGGGGGGAACAACCCTGTGGGCAGAATGAGGGGCAGGGGAGCCTGGAGGACCTAAGTGACAGCCACCTTGCCCCTCCACGCGGTGACTCTACCAAGTAAAGCCTGGTGGGTTGTTCGGTTTTTTGTTTTAGCTCTTGTGTACCCTACTCCTGTGAGTGACAGTCCTAGCACTTCAACATTTTTAGTGCCTCTTCTTAAGTTTTTACATTTCTTTTCATTTTGGTTTTCAGTCAAGAACATTGGTGCCGTAGTTGAGGAATTATAGGCTCTAAGTCCTAAGCAGATTTCTTCCCTTCTAGGGACATTTCTTTATCTGTTTAAATGAGGAGGTTGACCCATCTTGATGGTTTTCATTTGGAGATGCCCACTAGAATCACCTGGGAAGCTTTTAATTTTTTAAGCAGCTTTATTGAGATATAACTGACATACAATAAGCTATGCATAATAAAGCGTGCAATTTGATAAGTTTTGACATCTGAATACATCCATCACAGTCAGGAGACTATATATCTGGGAAATTTTTGAAAGGTAAAATGCCCCGGCAGATTAAATTAGCCCGGGGGATGGACTCAGGCATCAGTGTCAGGGATTTTTGTTTTTGTTTTTCTGGGTTTTTTTGTTTTTTAAAGTTCCCAGGTAATTCTCCTTTGAATTAGGGTATCACCATTCAGGAGTGACTTTTGAGGAGCCTGAGAGTTGAAGTGAAATCTCTTGTTTTATGACCAGGAAAATACATACAGAAGAAAAACAAAAACAGAAAAGCAACTAGCCATACACTGACAACAAGTCAATGTCAGAACCAGAGCTAGTGCTGAAGGCATCTAATACCTCTTCTGTGGTCCTTCTGTGTCCCTCAGTGAGCTAAATGTATGCATTTAAAAGAGGCAGTGTCCTTATCAGGATTCTTTCAGGGACAGTGGATTTGGTATCCTTCCTGAATCAGAGTGGCAACGAGATTTCAGTGTTAAGCCCAAGCTGAGAAGCTGTACCTGTGGTTTGTCACATCTTAGAATCAAACTCTTTACTGCTCTGTAAAAAAAGGAAATATAATCATTGAAAATTGCAGCAGGAAAGAAATAATAAAAACTCTGGGTTGGATTGTGGTTCCCCAAAGTTCATGTGTTGAAGTCCTAATCCCCAGTACCTCAAAGTATGACCTCATTTGGAAATAGAGTAATTGCTTGTAATTAGTTGAGGTCCTACCAGAGTAGGGTGGGCCTCTAAACCAATGTGACTGGTTTTCTTATGAAAAGTGGATATTTGGTTAAAAAAATTTTTTTAATGTTTATTTTTTCTTTCAGAGAGAGAGAGCACGAGCAGGGGAAGGGTAGAGAGAGGCAGACACAGAATCTGATGCA
Source organism: Suricata suricatta (assembly GCF_006229205.1). Lineage (NCBI taxonomy): Eukaryota > Metazoa > Chordata > Mammalia > Carnivora > Herpestidae > Suricata > Suricata suricatta. The sequence continues at coordinate 71,706,259 of NC_043704.1, forward strand.
GGCTCCAGGCTCTGAGCTGTCAGCATCGAGCCCCACCTAGGGCTCGAACTCATTAACTACGAGATCATGACCTGAGTGGAAGTTAGATGCTTAACTGACTGAGCCACCCAGGTGCCCCAGTTTGGTTTTTTGCTTGTTTGTTGTTGTTGTTGTTGTTGTTTTTTAAGAGAGAGAGCGCGCAAGACAGTGAGAGGGGCGGAGGAAGAAAGAGAGAGAATCTTAAGCAGGCTCCATGCTCAATGTAGAGCCCAATATGGGGTTCAGTCCCACAAACCTGGGATCATGATCTGAGCTGAAATCAAGAGTCAGATGCTCAACTGATTGAGCTACCCAGGTGCCCCATAAAGTGGATATTTGGTTACAGATATGCACACAGGGAGAACACCATGTAAAGATGAAAGCAGAGATTGGTATAATGCAGCAGAAGCCAAAGAAAGCCAGAGATTGTCAGCCAGCCCCCGGATGCTAGGAAAGAGGCACGGAACAGATTCCTCCCTCACAGTTCTCAGAAGGAACCCACTCTGCCCACACTTTGGTCTCAGGCTTCCAGCCTCCAGAACAGTGAGATGATAGATTTTTGTTGTGTAAGCCACCCAGTATGTGGTATTTTGCCCCAGGAAACTAATACACACGGTAAATTTTCTCTCCAACGATTCTGCTATTCCTCTCTGGAGACAACTTCAATGCTGTGCTTGGTGGTTTGTTGGAATAAGGGCCAGAAACAATTTGAGGGATGTGATAGATTTGTTGGAAAGTCTTAGCTTGCACTGGTAACCTAGCACTCGTCAAGTACATAGTATAGGGATTAAAAGCATCCTGAAGTCAATGCTGCCTGGATTCAAACCCAGTTCTACCACTTATTTAAGTTCTGTTACTTTGGGGAAGACATTTGACTTCTCTGTACCTCAGTTCCTTTTCTGTAAAATGGATAGAATAGTACTATCTCCTTTAAAAAAACATCATGAGGATGAAATGAAAGGTACATTGAGCTGCTTAGAATAGTTCCAGGAACATAGTAAGCATTCAATACATTTCTTAATATTATTACTCAACTGTTCTAAAATAGGTAACTGTCATTAGGAACCAAGAGAAAAGCAATTTTTTTTGTAGTGTGTGTGTGTGTGTGTATGTGTGTGTGGTGAGAGAGAGAGAGAGAGAGAAACAACTTTTAACTGATTTTGTCCTAAAACTGGGAAGAGGAAACACTTTTAAAATATTTGAAGCAACAGAAACTTGAGTAGTTTAAGTAAAGGAGTTAAGTATCGAGATACAGAGGTGTTTCACAGAGGGCAATGGCAAGAATGGATTTCATGAGAGACTTGGACAAGACAATGGAAAGTCACTGGAAGGCTGGGAGTATCACCTTTTCCTGGTCCCTGAGACATCTTCTCATCTTTTCTCTTCTACACAGTCTACATTGTGGAAAATAGTTGCCAGTACCTCTCCTCCTTCCAAGAGATCGACCCAGGACGAGACTGGACTCTCTGTCTTAATACTGCCGGGGATTCCACTCCCCGTGCTAGTCCCTCAGCTGCGGTCACGGTCACGGGGCGGGAACAGTCTCACACAGCCCCAAGGTAGCTGCTAGAACCCCAATACTGAGACCCCACAGCTGGCGGAGGTAGGGGCGGTCAGTGGGAGGCAGTCACCAAGAAGCGGGGCTTGGTACGCCACAGACACTCACACGTCTTTATTTCAAAGTCTGGCCACGTAAAGAATGGCCTTCTTAGGGAATCCAAGAGCAAAAAGGGCAAAGAGGCTGAGAGGGAGAGGACTCGCTTCTTGCTGCCAGACTCAGCTCCGAGAAGCAACAGACTGGGCAGCAGCGGCTGCGCCTTAAGTAGCAGGAGCGGGTCTGTTAAGTCAAGGGCGAGAATAAAAAGCGCAAGTGTTTGGGCTCTTTCAAAAAGAAACTTCGTTTTCCTTTAAGCTGCTGTTCCCTGCTTGAAGAGCGAGAGTAAAGGAGCGTGAGGTTGGAAGTTCAAAGGAAAGCCAGTTCCGTGACTCGCTCTTTGTTTGGCTGATCTCGGGTCATTAGCATCCCAGTGCTCATTTTGAGTATTAAAAACGAGGGTAATTGCACTGTTAATGAGTTGCTCGGCTCCCTCTCTTATGGACATTATGCTTACATACTTCACTGGATTCCTTTCTGAAGACCCCAGGACTTAATTTTATTTTATTTTTTTAAAATATTTTATTTATTTTTGATACAGAGAGAGACAGAGCATGAGAGGGGGAGGGGCACAGAGAGAAGGAGACACAGAACTAGAAGCAGGCTCCAGGCTCTGAGCCAGCTGTCAGCACAGAGCCTGACGCGGGGCTCAAACCGACGAACGTGAGATCTGACCTGAGCCGAAGCCGGACGCTTAACCGACTGAGCCACCCAAGCGCCCCCCCCCCCCAGGACTTCATTTTAGTTGCTTTGGGGTACTGTGATAAATCAAGGGCCACAGTCTGGAGGGAAGTTTGGTGATGCAGTGAACTGAGCAAATATTTTAGGGAAAGGACAGCATCTTAGTCAGATAGGGCTATGATAACAAAATACCATGAACAGGGTAGCTTATGAATGACAGAAGTTTCTTTCTCACAGTTCTGGAGACTGGAAGTCTGAAATCAGGGCACCTAGCACGGTTGGTTTCTGGTGAGAGCCCCTCTTCAGGTTGCAGACTTCAGACTTGTATCCTTGCACACGGCAGAGAGCAGAGAGAGGAGGCAAGCTCTCTCCTGACTCTTTGAAGGGCACTAATCACATCATGAAGGCCCCACCCTTGTGACATCACCTAATCCTAATCACCTCCCAAAGGCCCCACCTCCTAATACCATCATATTGGGTCGGGGTGGGGCGGGGGGAAGTAAGGTTACAACATGGGAATTTTGGTAGAAAACATTCAGTCCCAGACAGCAACGGAATTATATGTCCAAACCCTCTACTGCTTCAACCAATTGAAATACTCCTGCTTCTCATCCAGTAGGACTTAGATCTATAGGTTTTGAGGTAGAAAAGGAGCGCTTGTAGGAAGATGGAGCCAGGCATCTGCCCAGAGGGGTTCAAGAAGACGTGCTGCACCTCAGCCCAAACCTGGATGTGTTCCTTGATTTCATGACCTATCGTGGCCTGCCATCCTTAGGGACCGCATGAGGAGTTCAAGGCTCTTCCCTGCAGGGGCCCCTCTCCAGAGGAAGCACAGGACCCTGCTCTCTGTGCAGCTCTTATTCAGGGCCTTATCAGCAGTGGCCGGTGGGAAATTATGATTGAGGCCTTCTCATCTCTTTTTTCATCAGATCATGACTAACAGTAAGAATAAAATTTAAGAGCCTCTGGTGTAGATAATTAATGAAGAGCTCGCCCATCAGTTGAGCACCTCTTGCACAGCACATACCGTGCTGTGTTAGACCCAGGGCCCTGCACTCAGGGCCTCAGAGATGTTGTGCTGAATATTTCGGAGTACCTACTCTGTGCTTTACCTACATTATCTCATGTATTTATCACGATGTCTTGATGGTTTTCATCTTTTTATAAGAGAAAATGAGGTTCTCAAGCAATACGTGACCTGATAATGTCACTCGGCTTTAAGTTTCAGAATCTGGATTTGAACCCCGATCTCTGACTCAGAAGCGTGGTCTCTATCCATTCAAGGAAGAAGCCAACATTTCAACAGATAACAAGGTGGGTGCTCTAAAAAAGGCAGACATGAGCAGTGGCAGTGGGTGGCTTCCTGGAGAGACTGGCAGATGACTTATTCTTCAGGACTGGGAAGGATATGGGAATATCACCTATTCCCTGCCCTGACGTCACATACAGGGTCTGGACCAGCTCCTCTCTGCTTCCCTCCTCCCCTCTGTGAACTATTCCCTCTTAATTTGCCTATTAATTATAATCAGCAATAACTACGTAATTTTTGGCCTGTGTCTGGCTTGCCAGATAAAAACACAGGATGCCCAGTGAAATCTGAATTTCAGATAAATGAACAATGTTTTAGTTTAAGTATGCCCCCGAAGTTGCATGAGATACAATTATGCTAAAGAATCATTCAGTGTTTATCTGAAATTCAAATTTCACTGGGTGTCCTGTATTTTGATTTGCTAAATCTGGTAACTGTAAAAGCCAGGCAGAGGCCCCTTATCTCATCCTGACTGTCAGCAGCCTTGTTAACTCTTGGCTTTTCCGGATAGCAGCCTGGCTGGGCTCCTGGTCCCCACATGCCACACATGTCTCGGCATGACAGCTGAGTCTACTGCTGCAGCAGAGAGAAGTTTTCATCCTATTTTCTTGCTCTGCTTCCTTCGAGAGCACCTCATTGGCATCACCGGGCAGGCTGACACCACAGGCTAAGCCTGAAGGTAGAAATCAGCAGAAGTTCATCTCAAAGGAAATGGCCCAAGAGGACAAAATGTTGAAACAGCAGAATTTTGTGGCTTAAACTCAAAGCACAGACTGTTATAAACACCCTTCACTTTGCACCCTGGAAAGGAACAGATGTTTTTAGTTACTTGATTCTTTCCTCACTTAGAGTTCTTGGCCTCTGTTCCCCCCGCCCCCCCCCCCAATTCAGATACTTATTAAGGACCTGCCATGGGCACCACATTGTCAGGCAGGCAAAGACAAGTAAAACTTTGCCCTCGAGGATCTTATGGCCCTGCAAGGAAGCCAAGACCTGTCTAAACACCTGTAACATGTGTTAGAAAATAACGCCCAAGGAAAATGCAGAGAGAATGCTGTGGGACTTCAGAGGAAGAAGAAAGCATTTGGGGGAAGGGAAGGGTTCAATCCAGGCAGCCTCATGGAGGAAGTGTCTTTGAGCAAAGGATATTTATCTGTTTCCTTTTTTCTTTTGTTTTAAAGTAGGCTCCACGCACAGCATGGAAACCAACACCAACACGGTGCTTGAAATCACGACCCTGAGATGGAAACCAGAGATGAGATAAAGAGTTTGGCCACTTGCCAACTGAGCCACTCAGATGCCCTACAACGGATATTTATCAAAAGATAAATAGTGCTTAAATGTCTCTGAATTTACTAAATATCAAATTGTTGAACACTGGCTCATTAATAGTAATTTATCAATTTGCCAAATGATCAGCTCACTAAAACCTTGTTTCTTTTAAGTATTTATAGAATATATAGCAATTTGGTTTTCTTCACCAAAGCTTCCAAATAATGAATTTATCCTTTTTTTTTTTTTTAATCTCAGGTCATGTTCACATCAAAAATATTGTTTGATTTATCTCTTCCATCCAATTTCAAGTCCATCTTGCTACCTCCCTAGGCTGGTGTGACTGCACTGACCTCATTCCCATCGGTGCCCGCTGCCTCTGGCACAAGCCAGAAGCTTTCTCCATCTTGTGACTCTTACTTTGTAAGTTTGGCGTCTCTGAAATAAACAAAAATAAAGAGAATAACAATAAACTTGTGCCCACTGTTTGACTGTAACAAATCTTAACATTTTCCCATATTGCTCCAGGTCATTTTTTCCCCAGAAACAAAAACTACAGATACAGTTGAAACCCCTACAGGCCCATGCCTGTGGTTTGATTCCTCTCCTTTCCCTTCCTTTCCAGAATCTGACAGTTCTTATGCCCATGTTTGTTCTACATAGGCGTGATTCCATAAAGAATATTTATTGTTTTGCATATTTACAAACTATCCATATGTAATCCTGTTTATATCCGTCTGTAACGTTATATCCTTGTGACTTATCCATACTTAAACACAGAACTGTTAATTCATTGTAAGTTACTGAATAGTATTCCATTTTACTACAATATATTCTTCTATTAATGACCACTTAGGTTATTTCCCACTTTGTATTATTAAAAAAATTTTTTTAAATATTTGTTTATTTTTGGGAGAGAGAGAGAGAGAGAGACAGAGCACGAGCAGGGGAGGGGCAGAGAGAGAGGGAGACAGAATCCAAAGCAGGCTCCAGGCTCTGAGCTGTCAGCACACAGCGCAATGCAGGGCTCAAACCCACAAGCAGAATATATTTCTAGAAATGGCACTCTTGGCTTATAGGTTATGTTCAGCTTCATCTTTGTTAGATATTGCCTAATTGTCTATCAAATATTTGAGCCAATTACTCTCATGAGCAATATTTCCGTTTACCAAGCCAGGGGCAAGGGCAAACCCCACAGCTAATTCCCGATAAAAGCATGTTTCTACTTGAAGGAATAAGGAGATATATATGGTACCCCAGACTCTGACCGTTTCATGGGCAAGCGCTCCCAGGCCAGGCACAGCTGGACACGCCGTGTACCACTGCCTCGCGTGTTTGTGAAGGATTATGGAGGACCAGGGTCATCTGACCAAGCTGGTTTTGTGATTAAGGGGTCAGCCTTCCTGGCCTGAGAAATGTGTTAGAAACAGCCCAATAATACAGAGAATTTATAGGCGAGAGGCTTTGCAGCTCTCCCCAAAGGGCCAGTTGATTGCCAGTTTGTCTGAGAGAGGCTCACAATGGTTATCCCGTTGAAAAGCTGATTTATCTCTCTGCTTTACACCTCAGCCCTAGGAGCTTATTAAATATAGGCCTTCCAACCCAAGGTGTTTACTAGTTGATAACATTGTGATGAGTTTGCATCATGGGCTGTGAAAGGTATTTTTCTAAAAGGTATTTTGAGGATTTCTGTCCTTTCTATAATACAAAGAGAGAGTGTTTAAACAACTTTAATATAGGTTTTCAATCTATATCACAGTTATTTTTATTATGATGAAAGTAGAAGTTTCATTATGTAAAACAATGAGATTAATTTGTCATCCTGTTTACTGAATGATTTACGCTTTGCTCTATCGACTTGTAATGCCCCCTCTGTCACTTACCAATTTCCTATATATGTATGGTCAGTTTCTGGCCACTTTGGCCATTCTTTTGGTCTGTTTATCTACACATAGGCTAACACTATCCATTCTTAGTTATTCTTACTTTATGATCAGTCTTACAATCATTTTTAAAAGAGCAACTCCCTCAAACTTGTAATTTTAAAAAACTGTTTCGGTTAAGGGCACCTGGCTGGCTCAGTCCCTAGAGCTTTTTGTGACTCCAAGCCCCATATTGGTTGTGGAGATTACTTAAAAATAAAATATTTTATTTTTTATTTTTTTAAATGTTTTTATTTAATTTGAGACAGAGAGAAACACAGAGACAGAGAGAGAGAGAGACACAGAATCTGAAGCAGGCTCCAGGTTCAGCACAGAGCCCAAACGCGGGGCTTGAACCCACAAACCGTGAGATCATGACCTGAGCTGAAGCTGGACTCCCAATCGACTGAGCCACCCAGGGACCCCCAAAATAAAATATTTTTTAAATGTTTTGAATATTCTTTTTTTTAATGTTTATTTATTTAGAAAGAGAAAGCGCGTGTGCATGCATGGGGGAGCGGTAGAGAGAATTACCTTTGCACAAACAATAATTAGATAGGGTTCCCCACTTATGTTTGGAACAAATTGAGAAAAAAAAGAATAGTACCTGGGAGGCCAGAATTTTTTTTTTTAATTTTTAAATGTTTTTTTAAATTTATTTTTGAGAGACAGAGAGAGACAGCATGAGCAGGGGAGGGTCAGAGAGGGAGGGAGACACAGAATCTAAAGCAGGTTCCAGGCTCTGAGCTAACTGTCAGCACAGAGCCTGACGCGGGGATTGAACCCACAAACAGTGAGATCATGACCTGAGCCGAAGCCGGACGCTTAACCAATTGAGCCACCCAGGCACCCCCAGAATTTTATCTCTACTGCTGATAGAGACCATTTTGGAGGATGTTGCTTTATGTTAGATAACCAAGTGACTGATAGATCAAGCCAACGAACATTGGTAAGCATTCAAAAGATTTATGCAAGCAATAAATGTAGCCATATATAGGACAGTATCAGCAGTTGCTCCTGAAAAAGAAGAAAAACAGAACCAAGCCCGGCGTGCCCAGATTATTCTTCCTAAATGTACTATTTAACATCACCCCGTCCTCCAAAAAGCAGAATGAGTAAAGGGGCAGAGACAGAGTGCCACACCAGTAGAATTCCTTTCAAATGTATGAAAACCCTACAAGTAGGAAAGAAGTGTTCCTTATAGGTCCCGAGGGTGCTTGGTTTCTTTAAGAATGGCATTTGTTTCCCAGTACATTTTCTCATTGGTTATTACAACTTAGTGCAGAGGAATTCTACTGGTTTTATATGATGACCTCATTTTCAGAAACCTTACAACAATCTTATGAGATAGACACTATTATTATTATTATTCCTCTTCTATATGAGGAAACTGAGGCAATGAAGTGTTTAGGTAGCTTATTCAAGGTCACAAGCCTAGAAAGCATCAGAGACAGGCTCTGGTCTAGGCATTCTGGTTTCAGAGTCATCACGTTAGATCTCCACACAAAGTTCTTCGTGGCCCAATGCTTATCTACGCAGTCCCTGTTGATGGGCATTTAGCTTATTCCCAGTCTTTCCTTATTACAGACACACTGTAATAAATAAATAAATAACCTGTACACGTGTCATTTTAAACACATGTGGGATAGATTTTTGGCATAATAAGATGTCCTAGGTTCCTCTTGCACCTTTCCTGCCCCAGACCTGTAGTCAATTGTTTCAGCAAGAACACTGGGATCTTTTACTGGGGAATGGTATTTAGACTAGGCATTTGCTATATATCTTTTAGTGAGGCTCTCTTAATTCTTTGTGTAGAAAATGTTTTCATTTTGCCCTTATTCTTGAATAAGTTTGACTAGTGAAATAAATTCTAAGTTAACAGTTCCTTTTCCTTAGCACTTTGAAAATATTACCGTATTATTATTTTCTGGCATAAATAGCTGGTATTATGAAGTCTGCTGTCAGTCTCATTATCATTTCTCTGTAGTTAATCTTTTTCTTCTCTGATAGCTATTAAGATATTTTCCTAATCCTAATTATTCCACAATTCCACTTCAGTGTGCCCAGATACAAATTTATTTTTATTTATCTTACTTGATACTCAGCATGTGTTTAAAAATTTTTTTAATATAGTTCATACACACTATTACATTGGTTCAGGTGTACAACATAGTGATTTGAAGAGTTTTTACAAGATGCTATTTCATTACAAGCATAGTTGCCATCTGTTCCCATTACAGTATCATTGACTACGGGGCACCTGGGTGGCTCAGAACATTAAGCATATGACTTCGGTTTGGGTCATGATCTCACAGTTCATGAGTTCAAGCCCTGCTCAAAATAAATACACTTAAAAAAAGGAATTTAAAAAATACTTATAAAAAAGCAATATCATTGATGATATTCCTTATGCTGTGCCTTTTATTCCCATGACTTATGTATTCTGTAACTGGAAACCTGTATCTCCCACTTCCCTGCACCCATTTTGCCCAACCTCCCTCTCCACGCGCTTCTGGCCACCAGCAGTCTGTTCTGTGTATTTATAGGTCTGATTCCTCAGCATACTTTTTATATGAGACCTTATGTTTTTTTCAATTCTAGACAATTTTCAACTTTTTTTAGAGCTGTCTTAGATATAATTCTTATACCATAAGATTCACCATTGCAAAACACACAATTCAGTCATTTTTAGTATAGAGGAGGGGTATAGTCACAAATCTGTGTGACCATCACCACTATCTAATTCCAGAACATTTCATCACAGCAAAAAGGAACCCCATATCTATTAGCAATCACTCTCCATGTTCCTCCTTCCCCCATTCCCTGGCCACCACTAACATGCTTTCTGTCTCAATAGATTTCCCTATTCTGGACATTTCATATAAGTGGAATCACATAATATGTGGCCTTTTGTGTCTGGCTTCTTTCACTTAACAAAATAATTTTGAGATGCATCCATGCTGTGGCATGTATTGATACCTGCTTCCTTTTTATGTTGTATAATATTTCGTTGTATGTACATACCACATTTTGTTTATTCATTCATCAGTTGATAGACATTTGGGCTTCCACTTTTCGGTTATTATGAATAATGCTGTTATGAACATTTGTGTACATGTTTTATGCACGAACCTATGCTTTCAATTTCCTTGGTTGGAAATCTCTAGAAGTAGAATTGCTGGGCCACTTGGTAACTTTGTATTTAAAAATTTTTAAATGTTTTATTTATGTTTGATACAGAGAGAGGCAGATCATGAGAGGGGGAGGGGCAGAGAGAGAGGGAGACACAGAATCTGAAGCAAGCTCCAGGCTCTGAGCTGTCAGCACAGAGCCTGACTCGGGGCTCGAGCCCACAAACATGAGATCATGACCTGAGCCAAAGTTGGAAGCTTAACCAACTGAGCCACCCACGCACCCCATTCTGTATTTAAATTTTGAGGAATGGTCAGACAATTTTCCATAGTGGCTGCACCATTTTATTCCCAAGAGCAGTGTATAATGAGGATTCCAATTGTTCCACATCCTTGTCAACCTTAATCCTAGTCATCCTAGTGGGGATGAAGTGGTATTTTGTGGTTTTAAATGATGTTGAACGTTTTTTAATGCACTTATTGGCATTCGTGTATGTTCTTTTGAGAAACGTTTATTCAAATCCTTTGTCCATTTTTAAATTGCAAAATTTGCCTTTTTATTGCTGAATTGTAGGAGTTCATTACATACCCTAGAATGATGGTGTCCTTTTGAAGTACAAAAAAATTTAATTTGAGGAAGTCCAATTTATCTGTTTCTTCTTTTATCAGTTGGACATTTGGTGTCATATGTAATTACCTAATCCAAGATCATAAAGATTTACTCCTTTGTTTGTTGTTGTTGTTTTTTAAGGGCTTTATAGTTTTAGCTATTACATTTAGGTCTATGGGCATTTGGAGTTAATTTTTTGATTATGGGATGAAGTGGGGGTCCAACTTCATTCTTTTGCATTCAGATGTACATGTGAACTATTAATTTAAAAAATTCTTCCTAGGGCACCTGGTTGTTTGGTCTGTTAAATGTTGGACTTTAGCTCAGATCATGGTCTTAGGGTTTGTAAGTTTGAGCCCCACATTGGGCTCTCCGCTGTCAGCAGAGCCTGCTTCAGATTCTCTGTCCCCTTCTCTCTGCCCCTCCCCTGCTCATGCTCTCTCTCTCTCTCTCAAAAATAAATTAACATTTAAAAATAATTTTTAAGAGGATATATTTAAAAATAAGTAAATAAAAAATTCTTCTTCAATATTCTTTCCATTCTTTTCCTCTGAGACTTCTAAAAGAAATTAGATTAGACACTATTATAATAGATTAGAATCTATTCTTTCTGTTACTTTGCTGTTATATTTTTTTACTTAAAAAAATCATCACTCCTCTGTTACTTTTGTTTAAGTTTTTTTTTTTTTAATGTTTATTTATCTTAGAGAGAGAGAGAGAGAGAGAGAGAGACAGACCGTGAGCAGGGGAGGGTCAGAGAGAGAGGAGGAAACATAGAATCCAAAGCAGGCTGTGAGCACAAAGTCTGACACGGGGCTGCAACTCACAGACTGTGAGATCATGACGTTGGCTGAAGTCAGACCCTTAACTGACTGAGCCACCCAGGCGCCCCTACTTAAGTTTTTTTTTTCTTTTTTTTAATGTTTTATTTATTTTTGATACAGAGGGAGACAGAGCATGAGAGGGGGAGAGTAGAGAGAGAAGGAGACCCAGAACCGGAAGCAGGTTCCAGGCTCTGAGCTAGCCGTCAGCCCAGAGCCTGACGCGGGGCTCGAACCCACGAATGTGAGCTCTGACCTGAGCGGAAATCGGAGGCTTGGCCACTGAGCCACCCAGGTGCCCCTATTTAAGTTTTTTTTTTTAATGTTTATTTATTTATTTTGAGAGAGGGAGAGAGAGCGCACACAATCGGGGGAGGGGCAGAGAGAGCAGGAGAGAAAATCCCAAGCAGGCGCCACACTGTCAGGGCAGAGACCAACCGCTCAAACTCATGAACCAGGAGATCATGACCTGAGCCAAAATCAAGAGTCAGATGTTTAACCCACTGAGCCACCCACGTGCCCTCCTCTGTTATGTTTTAATTCATATATTTTCTCTATGTGCTTTGCTGTATTTTTTAAATCATTGAATAAATATTATGTTCCTAAGATTTCTAATCCAATTTTTTTCTGATTAAGAAATAAAACATTTAATTAACTTATTATTATGCAATATAGGCTTATTATACAAAATTCCAAAGATACAAAATATAATGAAGAGGTTATTGGATTTTTAAGATATCTATCTACCTGTTGTCTCATTTTTGTCAGTTTCTGTTTCATAATTTTGTCTGTATAACGCATGTAAATCATTGGGCTGTAAGTATGGGGGTGGGAGAAGAGAAGAATTGACAGTGAAATGACAGCGGGAAGGAAAGAGGGGGCGGGGAGAGTCTGCGAACCAGGAAGAGTTCAGTTTGATAGGAGCACAGCCTGCGGAAAGGCCAGTGGGAGGCAGCGTCTGGAAGGGTAGGTCAGGGTCAGTCTGCGGACTTTGGAGTAAGAGGTGAGAAAAGCATACGTGAAGATTTTCAACACCATTCTCCTAGTCATGTACGTGGTCTCTGAAGATTTTTCCCCCCACAATAAACACTGTGCTTTAGGAAGAGTAATATGTTTCAGATATGCCAAAGGGAGAAAGAAGATGGGTAGTCTAGGTCTCGTTAAAAGCCTTTGTCTTAGGGGGAATCTCTCCTCCTTGCTCTGTCTTGACCTCTTTTAACAGGCCTATGTGATTATTATAAGCCAGATGTTTCAGAAACTTTCCACATTCTTGTGTTTCTGTATTTCAAATACTGTGTTTTATTGCCTACTCCCCGGAGTAGTTTAAATGCCCCTGAGGTGGAAGGGGGCCACCCTCTTCCCTGGGTCTCGCAGGGTCCTCCCAGCAGGGGGCGGCAGTGGCACACTTCAGGTGCTATGGCGGGGTGGGTGCGGTGTAGTGAGGTGCCCTGGGGGAGAAGCTTGTAGCAGGAAACCCATAGAGTGGAAAAAGTTAACTAGTTCCTCAGTCCCACCTCAGAGCCAAACCCACACCCTGTGGTGGGTGATGCCACAAACACCATGTTTGCTGTAAGGTTGGCAGTCTATCCTCTGGAGGGAGGAGAATGTTCTGAATAGTTTGAGTATGTAAGCGATGAATCACAGGAATCTACTCCAAAACCAAGAGCACCCTGTATACACTGTATGTTAGCCAACTTGACTATAAATTATTTTTAAATAAATAATTAAACAAATAGATAAAAGAAGAAAGAACAAAATAGGTTTGAGGACCTGACTTTTTGTTCTATGCTTTTTCCTAATAGTTTATCTTCTGCTTTCGCTCATGAAAGTTGTAGTTCCTCCAGCTTTCTTTCTCCCGTTCTTTCATTTCCTCTATTTTCCCACTGCCATGATCATTAACCAATCTACATAATCACCTTACTGACACCCAGTCACTCTGGGAAGAGATATGCAGGGAGAAGGAGGGGCAAAGCCGCCCCCCTAGCTCTTTGCCACCCCCAGAAGCATCACATTTCTCTTCCAGACTCCAATCACCTCTGTCAAAGGCCTCCGGCAATCTCTAACACGTCTTCACTCACTTGCTGGACACTCTGTCCGACAGGGGGAGAATGTGGGCACCCCCTTTGCGCTCTGGCCTGTAGCTTGGTGGACTCCTACATGCCATGTGGGGAAGGAATCCTGGGGGTTTGGGGATCAAAGCACAGTGGTGAGGGATCGTTTTGCAGGTATTCCGAAAGAATGGGACCCTAGTACCTTCCCACTGCTTTCCTCCCAAACCCACTGTTACAGTGCCCTCCTACAGTATCTCTGTCTTGGCATAGTGCAGTAGAGGCAGTGTAAGGGGGCAGAAAAACCATGGGAGTTTGCCACCTGGGGGTGGGGGCTGGCATGGTAGGACTCGGCCACATGCCATTCAACTGATTTTACTGCGGTGTGGTTTTGGGCAAATCGCTCACCAGCAAGCCTCAGTTTCCTCATCTGCAAATGGAAGTTAACAATGCCTTCCATCACTACCTCACAGAATTGAGATAGGCGTATAAGATAATGATATGAGGTTTCATAAACAATAGGATGCTTTCAAAACATCATTTATTATGACTATTTCTTTATCAATTATTCTTTAGCTTCTGTTTCATGGGCACAGAATCAGGTATTGGGAGAAAATGGATTCTTGAAGATCTCAGGGCCATTGAGAGGCAAGACAGGAGAGAACAGAGTGGGATTACTTCTAGGGAGTTGGCTCCTAGCCTTTGGTGAGAGGAGGGGATTTCTTTTTTCTTTTTTTTTCCTGTGGCCAAGAGAGACTGATTGGGAGACACTAGAATTCTGGTGTGGACAAGACCACCAGACAGTCCTCAGTCTTAGACCATTTCCCTGCCCCTCACTTAAGCCTGCACCTAAACTATGCCAGATATGGAGCGCCGGGGTGGTTCAGTTGGTTAAGCATCTGACTCTTGATTTCAGCTCAGGCCATGATCTCACTATTTGTGAGTTTCAGCCCAGCATCAGGCTCCCTGCTGACAGCACAGGGCCTGCTTGGGATTCTCTCTCTCTCTCCCTCTCTCTCTGCCTTTCTCTCTCTTTCTCTCTCTCTCAACAAGTAAATAAACTTTAAAAATAATAATAAATAAATAAACTTTTTAAAAAGCTATACCAGATGGATAAGAAAGAATACGGAAGATAGTTTGTTTGTTTGGTGTTTCAAGGAAATTTCATATCCTCTCCTGGTAACTCAGAACTAAGTACGTTTTACAGTGGCTCTGTATATTTAATTTTTGCCCTGTGGCTGCAGCTGAATGCTCTGAGGGAAGGAAAGCCTCCATTCATCTTCAGGTCCCATCTAATCCCAGCACAAAGTGGGTCTGCGGCCCCGTTTGTTGACCTGATCTGTACTGTTCTGTCCTCACCAGAGCTAGAAAATATCCTAGTCCCCATTCTTGATATACAGTATTTGCAAATTTCAAGACAACCTTTGCAATAATTTGGCTTGTTACTTCTCTTCTAACTCTCCTTCTTTGGGGACCAAGTGAGATACAAGCAGAAACTGGCAGGACTAAACTCCCGTTTCTGCCCAAGGACAGGCCCCATTGTGGCTTGGCTTGGACTCGCCTCCCTTTCCTTATTCCATGAAATCAATCACTGCAGGAAATTGGCTTCTCCAGGTTGTGAGAGACGGGAAGCAGCCCTAAGAAGCAGGGTCCAAGAGGGACACCAGAGATTCGCACAAGGTCCAGCCCCATCAGCGTCTGGCCCCTCCTCACCCCTCCTTTCTTACAGCTCTGTCTTCTCCTCACTGCCTCTGGCCTCACGCACTTTTCCCCTGGGGCCTGGCATGGGAGGCTGAAAGGGACCGCATATGTCAAGCCTGGCGCTCTCAAGTCCTCCAACATGTGCTGGATTCTTCCAGAAATGAGAGTTGTGCTGCTTCCCCAAGAAGTTAGCTTCATTTTGCCTTTTATCCAGCTGAAATCTGTCTCTTGCCGTCCTTACTGCCCTCTCCCCTGATGGGACAGTCCTTCAGGTGCCTTAGTCTCCAGGCTGACCATCCCCCCACCCAGGGAGATCCCGATAAAAGCTTGAATTTTTAGAAACTTACAAACCAGAGGGAGTCAGGACAGGAACCTAAGTGGGAAGGAAATGCTGAGAACAATGCCGTTAGTGAGCTCTTTCCTTGCCAAGGAGACCTGGGGTTTCCTCCGATGTTTACTACAACTTTGACATACTGCCTTTTCCTCCTCCTGTGAGCCCAGTGTCTTCTGGGAAGACATTTTCCCCCATTCAGTTCACTTTATTAATGTTTGCTAAAATATTTTAAAGTATATTTAAAGACATCATAGCATTTTGCTCCTAAGTAATGCAATATATATCTTTAAAACATAAGAATAATTTCCCAGCAGAGCTGAAATCAAAATACAATACCTAGCAAAATTAATTACAATTATCGAATACTTAATATTTATTTATTTATTAAATGTTTATTTCTTTATATGGGGAGGGGCAGAGAAAGAGGGAGAGAGAGAATCCCAAGAAGACTCCCGTTGTCAGTGCAGAGCCCAACATGGGGCTCCATCTTCACAAACTGTGAGATCATGACCTGAGCCAAGATCAATAGTCGGAGGCTTAATCAACTGAACCACCCAGGTGTCCCTAATCTGTATTTAAAATCAGACCAATGCTTGGGTCTCTTCACCCTGGCCTTGCTCTTGAGAGGCTACACGGCCCTCAGCCAGCAAACTTCGCCAGTCTTTGCTTTTTTCCTCAGCATACTATCCCTTTGTGACCAAGACTGATGTCCTTGTGACTTTGGGTCCTCAGCTGGTTGCTTCCTGTCACATGGCCCAGGAGCCAAAGCTCCTGCCGAGCTGAGCACCACGCCACACAGTTGTGCTGGGTCACTGCAAAGAGCACTGAGCAGAGGGGAAGAGTGAAGGCTCAGATCTGCCCACTCTTTTACCGGTGGGCCGTGCCTGGCTGAAGTGTCCTTCTAACTCACGCAGAGACACTGTATAGCGGAAACCCTGCACAGCAGCTGCTGACGGTACTGCCAACCTAGTAGTTAGTCCTCCCCCAATACTTAATTATGCAATGTAACCTTCACGGAATCATAGTCTCAGGGTTGAGGGGGTTCTGAAGTTCTGAACACTTAGTCTACCCCCAACACCAATAACATGTCCAAACACCTTTTGAATGAGGCATGGTATTTTGAGTTCCCCAACCTCCCCCTCTTCGAGCATTTAGATTCTTACATTATGCCTGCAGCAATCCCCCATCCCTTTCTTTCCCTCCTTCTGACTCATTGTTTGCAATCTCCTCATGAATTCGCCAAGAAACATAAATTACCTTTAATCTTTTATCCAGCTATAATGACTATCACTGACAGACACATCAACAGAAAATAAAACTGACAACTGCTTATAATGAAACATTTAAAAAAGTTGTAACTAAACATTGGAAATAAAAATTTTAACAAAATTTAGGCCTGCAAAATTTGAGTCAGAAAATTTGGACTTCATAGGGGCACCTGGCTGGCTCAGTCAGAAGAGTGTTTAGCTCTTGATCTTCGGGTTGTGCGTTCAAGCCCCATGCTGGGTACAGAGATTACTAAAAATCCATCAAGCAAGCAAGCAATAGACTTTAAGAAATAGAAAATTTGGACTTTGTATACATAATGGCCACGTAAACAACTCCCAGTGGTCATTAAGGCAATTTCAGTTGCAAGGAATAGAAAGCTCAGCTAAACTGGCAAAAAAGGGGGAACAGAGAGGGGATTTAATGGCTATAAACAACCATAAATCCCATAAAATAGCTCTTTTAGATGTAGTTTGATCACTTTTGTTTCCAAGGAGGCCCCTAAATCCTGTCTCCCTCTGAGTACTGGGTTAGTCCTAAACCAGGATTTCCTCATGGCAACAAAATGGCTGCAGTGCTTCTAGGCTTCACATCTTTTACCACCCTAGGCAGAGGAAGAGAAGGGAACTGCTTTTCTAGAAGCCCCCACTAAAAGTCTTGTTCCAACCTTCTTGGCCTGAATCAAGTCACGTCCTACCTCCTGCCATAATAGCATTCCAGTGCTTCCCAGGGGTGGAGTTAGCATTCCTCAAAGGTCCCGGATTGCCTGGTAGAGATATATTCCTGGACATAAGCTGGGATAGTCACCAGCAATAAGGAAATAAATAGATGGGGGGTGTGTGGAGTGGGGAGTGCGATCACAATGTCACTAAAATGACAGAAGCTGTGGTAAAATTTGAGACAGATCTGATACAGATAAAGAAACTGAGCAATGAGACAAAACTTAATTTAAAATTTTAAATGAAGAAGAATTGATCCTGGTGAAAATGTCTCAGCTGACTAAAAATAAAAACAGATAAAATGGAAATGTCACAATATCGTAGAAAGATGGTCAAAGAATTAAAGTGACTCTGTGTTTGTTCCCCAAAACACATTCCTGATGAAAATTAATCAATGTTGGTAAAATTCATTTGAAGTGTTTGCATTGAAAAGCTCCTTGGGGACAAGATGGAAAGGATCAAAATGTTCTCTAGCTTCCTGTACTGACTCCTCATGATCACTGCCCCTTTGAGGTGCCCATAAGCCATCTCATTAATAATCCATTTTGGTTCTGGGATGGAAATAAACACAATGGCTTGTGGTGTGTAGAACTGAATTTCTTCACTGTTTTGAAAGTTGTAACGTGTCTGCCTCCACAGGTCTGTCCCTTAAGACAATGCTTCAAGGGTAATTCATTCGCAACTCTCCCCAGACCCTGGAAAAGAATTTGTTCTGGTCAGATTCCTGGAATTCATATAATGTCACTGGGGTTGTCTCTTGCAACTTTTTCTCCCACCTTGGGTTAACTTTTCCTTTGGGTGTTTCTATTCTAAGAACATTCACTTTGACAGAGAAAACAGAAGCAAAACACAAATTGAAGAGTTCTGCTTTCTCTTTGTCACCCACCAACGTGACAGCATTGACCACAAACAGTGTATCCCTTTTTTGCTTTGAATATGACTTTATGAAGCCCTTTAGGGGCCTCTATTCATGTGAGGCTTTCACTTTCTCAAAAGTCCGTTGGGCATCCGTTTCACGTTCTTGTGTTCATCAGTGGTTGTGCACCTCTCTGTTCATCTTGGGCTTATTTTCTCATACAATCCAATAAACAAACATATACGCAACTGTTTGGTTTCTTTAAGCTCCTTTCCCCTATTCACTGACTTGCGATTTTACAGGTAAAGTGAATGTTCCTAAGAAGTTACTGAATTCGGGGTACCCGGGTGGCTCAGTCATTTAACTGTCTGACTCTTGATATCGACTCAGGTCAGGATCTCTCCGTCAAGAGATCAAGCCCCGAGTTGGGCTCTGCTGAGCCCCGAGTGGGGCCAAGAGCCTTCTTAGGATTCTCTCACTCCCTCTCTCTTTCTGTCCCTCCCCCGCACATGTGTGTGCTCTTTCTCTCTCAAAAATGAATAAATAAACTTAAAAAAAATAAAATCAAGGGCACACATCTCACATAAGTGCTGTCACTTTTCTCACCACCACGAACCTCAAGAAGACGCACTTGCTTTCTTCCAAAGGTTCCTGTCACTTCCACTCTGCCAACCAATTCCTCCTTTTGGCCAAATTTAGGCTTAGAGTGGCAGTTCCCCTTATCACTTCCTCTGCTCTCTGGAAGATGAAATTGTCAGCAAGCAATAATAATAGCTGAGGTCTATTGAGTGCTTGCTGGTTAAGGGGCACCTTTCCTATGGGGAAGCTGAGGCCCAAAGAAGGTAGGTGTCTGCTCAAGTTCATCCTGTTGGCAGGTGCCTGGACATTAGAGCCAGAGTCTGACTCTAGAGCCCAAGTTCTGTCTCTGGTTAACAGAACTTATCACACTCACACTTGGTTTTAAATGGACAGACTTCCAGCCGACCTGAGGATGTAAAAATCTCCCCATCAGCATCTCCTTACTTCTGGGTCATTTTTATGATGTGGAAAGGCTAGTGGCCAGCTTTCTGGATCTCTCCTCTCCTCCAAGCCTCAGCTTTCTATCCTTGTGACCCACAACCTGACACCCTTCCCACTCCTGACAGGGGTTTCTGGGTTACTTCCTAGGATGCCTTCATCCCTGCCCCTGACAAGTCAGGCAGAGAAGCTTTTTAGATTTTAGTTATTTAAATTTTATTTATTTTTTTAATGTTTATTCTTTTTCTTTTTTTCTTTTCTTTTCTTTTTTTTTTTTTTTTGAGAGAGAGAGAGAGAGAGAGAGAGTGAGCAGGGGAGGGGCAAAGAGAGAGGGAGACACAGAATCCAAAGCTGGTTCCAGGCTCTGAGCTGTCAGCACAGAGCTGGACGTGGGGCTCAATCCCATGAACTGTGAGATCATGACCTGAGCTGAAGTCGGACACTTAACTGACTCAGCCACCCAGGCCGCCATAAAGAGAGGCTTTTTAAAAATGTCTTTGCTTATTTCTGCTGACAGATCATCTTGCACTCCTCAGAGACATGGTAGCAGAAGGATAACCGGGGGCCTCTTGAGGTTATGTTAAACTGCTGTCCAAACCTGTTTCCTTTTCCAGTCATTGGGAGTACATCTGACTTTACCTCAAGTAATAAGAAGCCCCATAATCAGAATCTGTATGACTGAAGAGTTCCTAAGATTGAAAGAAGAAACATTTCATTGAAATGATCTTAGGGGTGTCTGGGTGGCTCAGTTGGTTGGGTGTCTGTCTTAGGCTCAGGTCATGATCTCACGGTTTGTGAGTTCAAGCCCTGCATTGGGCTCTGTGCTCACAGCTCAGAGCCTGGAGCCTGCTTTGGATTCTGTATCTCCCTCTCTCTCTGCCCCTCCCCTGCTCACACTCTGTCTTTCTCTTTCTCTCTTAAAAATAAAATAAACATTAAAAATTTTTTTAAATGATCCTAAATTCCATATTGCCAAATTTAACCTATAAACCACTATAAATTTAGAATTATTTTCTTATCAATAATTCCAAGTATAATAATTGTGATCATAGTTATATAGAATTATAATTTCAGAATAGTTTAAATAATTATATAACATATGTTATATACATTATACATAATAATATGTAATAATAATAACCCAAACAACAAGAATTTCTATCACTCAATCATAAGCCAATCCTCTCAATTATTGAGTTTGAGCTGAGATTTTTTTCACCTGTAAAAAATTATTCTTTAGAGATGCCTGGGTAGCTCAGTCAGTTAAGTGTCCAACTTCGGCTCAGGTCATGATTTCATGGTTCATGAGTTCGAGCTGCACATTGGGCTCTATGCTGACAGCTCAGAGCCTGGAGCCTGCTTCTGATTCCGTGTCCCCCTCTTTTCTCTGCCCCTCCCCTGCTCACGCTCTGTCTCTGTCTCTCTCTCCCTCTTAAAAATAAACATTAATTTTACAGCACCAAAGACTTAATCATCCATTTTCTATATAAAAAGTAGCTC
>NC_043704.1:71727217-71781996 GCF_006229205.1 Suricata suricatta
TAGAGGTGGAATTTAAGGAAAGGTATTAAGCAGGCTGTGTTTTAGCTTATGGGCAAGTAATAAATTGTATCATGTATCTTGAATGTATCATAGATAAGCTGCTATATAACGATTGCCACTTCAGATAGCTGTGAAATTAGGTGATTAACTAGTTGTTACTTAACCTTCTAATTTCTGTATAAGTCTAATTACATGAAATGGAAGTGGGGGTTTTGATTTTTTACTTTGCTTTTCTGTTTAGAGTGTCATTGTAACTACTGTATTGTAAATGATGGAAAATAATTGCATATGTTAAAAAAACAAATTGTGTTATACTAAAAAAAATGAAAAAATAAATAAATAAACATTAAGAAACTTAAAAAAATATTGTTTATTAATTTTCCACACGCTTTATTTACTTATTTTTCTCGGTATCATTCCAGTTTTAGTGTATGTGCTGCTGAAGCGAGCACTGGCATGTTTTCAATAGTTCAGTTATCCTGTATTATTATCAAGTTTTAGCTAACATTTAACTCTTGTTCTTGTACATGTTTCCAAGCCTAACTCACCCTGAAGCATACCCCAAAACACTATTTCAGGATATCAGACACAACTCTCTCTGAAAAGAGCTCTATCACTCATGCGACTCATTTCCCTCGAGGGTGGGGACTTTATTTTTTGCCTGGTGCCAGCTGGATTGCAGGTCTTGTTTCTTTGGGCTCCAGCAGCTTTGCTCACAACCGCAGGTAATGTGGTCTCATTCTAACAGGAGTTGTTGCTGTCATTTCTTTCGACCAGTTCCAGGAAAAATCTTATTTTTACCTTTCCAAATCCCAATACCTCCTTCTTTCCACTGCTTCTCCTCCTTTGCCCATCAACTTTTCCAACTTGAAGAGTTGGGTTTGTTGTTTTTTGTATTTTTTTTCTCATTTGGAGCGGTTCTTGAATGCAAGTGTTCTTGACTGCAACCAACAGAAACTGATTGTGCACCCTTTGGGCAGGAAAGGAATTCTTGGAAAGATAGTCGGTAGAAGTCTATGTGAAGGCTGAAGATCCTGATGAGCAAATGAGCAGCACCAAAGAGAGGTGGGCACTGTGACCACAGCCATGGTCATGCCATGGGGACAGCGTGGTGGGAAGGCTGTGTCACTGTGGCCACTGAGCACTGTCCCTGGCTCTGCTGCCATCATTGCCTCGGACATCAGAGGCTGCCGCTGTCATCTCTGGGGCAGTCAGCTTCTTTGTATTGCATCCTCCAGACCCACGGATCTAAGCACAGACTAAGATGTTGAGCCTGGATCCTGCAATCATACCCTAATTTCCAAGGCCTGGGGCTCTGTTTCCTACTCTGGCCATGCAAGGAAAGACTCCCCTACATAGTAAGGAGGTTTGGATGCTGACCACTCCTCAAAAACAACCCAACAAATACTATTATAGATCCAAGCGTTAGTACATGGTGTTCTTTTCCTCAAACAGAAGAAGGGAGTCATTTCTGCTCTCAAAGGGATAAATGCCCCTTTTACTCTCCCAAGGAATACCAGCTGCCTGGTGTTTTCTGAAATATAATGATAGAATTAATTTTTATATTTAAATTTTATGAATTTGTAAACATTTATATATTTATTATCTTTATATTACACTTGAAATAATTGGATTATATATTATATTAATATTGTATAATTCATATATATTAATGATCTCCTTAGCAACCATCTCCAACATAGAATTAGGATAATTGTATTTTAAATAAGAAATGTATAGCACTCACTCTGGCAGCACATATGCTAAAATTGGAATGATAAATAAGAAACCTACAATTTCAAAATCTCGAAAACATAACATTTAAAAACACTTAAACAGGGGCGCCTGGGTGGCTCAGTCGGTTAAGCGTGCGACTTCAGCTCAGGTCATGATTTTGCAGTCAATGAGTTCGAGCTGTGCGTCTGGCTCTGTGCTGACAGCTCAGAACCTTAAGCCTGCTTCTGATTCTGTCTCTCTGCCCCTCCCCCTTTAGCACTCTGTTTCTCTCTCAAAAATGAACAAACATTAATTTTTTTTAAAACTATGTTTAAACAGGGAGAGTTCAAAGCAGGGAAATATTTTTACTTTGGAAGGCTAAATATATAAACTCGAAATACTCCACAGCTACAAAGAGAAGCTCTGTGCACTTCTAGATAGTGTGGTCAAATACTGTCACTCCAGCACTTCGTATAATGTTTTTGAGCATTAAGATGTTGACAGTTGCTCTAAAATCTCATCTGCTTTAGAGTGCAATAGTTAGGGAACAAGATGCTTTCCATAAATGTATTTCCCAGATAACCAGAGAGTATCTACCTCAGCACTGATTTTTTTATTCTGATTTTTAAAAATTCTTTTTTTTATGTTTATCTATTTGTCTTGAGAAAGAAAGTGTGCGCAGCCAAGCTCGCACCCACAAACAGGGGAGGGGCACAGGGAGCGGGGAGAGAGAATCCCAAGCAGGATCCACGCTCAGTGCAGAGCCCACGCAGGGCTCGATCGCACGACCATGAGATCATGACCCGAGCTGAAATTGAGTTGGTCGCTTAACCCACGGAGCCACCCAGGTGGAGATTCAGAGTTGTACACTTAACACCACAATTTTAGAACATTTTCATCACTTCAGAAACTCCACACCCATTAGCACTTTTCCCAACACTCTCCAAGTCCCAAATGTAGGTAACTGCTAATCTTTCCATTTCTATCAATTTGCCTATTTTGGACATGTCATATAAATAGAATCATATATGTGGCCTTTTGTGACTGATTTCTTTCACTTAGTATATTTTCAAGGTTTATCTGTGTTGTAGCGTGTATCAGAACTTTATTCTTTTTATGGTCAGATAATATTCCATTGTATAGATATATCACATTTTGTCTTTCTACGTATCCTTCAATGGTTGTTTTGGCTGTTTCCACTTTTTGGTTGTTGCAAATACTGCTGCTATGAACATTCATGCATTTTTTTCTAAATGGACCTATATTTTCATTTCTTTTGGGTACCTATGAATGGAATGACTGGGTCATATGATAAGTCCACGTTTCACCTTTTGAGAAACTGCCAGGCAATTTTCCAAAGTTTCTGCACCACTTTACATTCCTGTCAGAGGTGTGTGAGGGTCCCAGTTTCTCCCCATCTTTGCCAGTGCTTGTTATCTGTCTTTTTATTTTAGCCGTCCTGGTGGGTGTGAAGTGATATCTCATCGTGGTTTTGAGTTGCATTTTTCTGATGACGAATGATGTTGAGTGTCTTTTTATGTGCTTATTGGTCATTTGTGTATCTTCTGGAGAAATGTATGTTCACATTCTTTGCCCATTTTTCAATTGTTGATTTGTATTTTTATTACTGAGTTGTAAGAATTCTTTAGGTAAGTCAGTCTGTTCTTGACTTAGAGCCCTGTTATGAGCACCAGTGACTGAAGTTCACGGTTCATGGGCTACGACCCCTGCAGGGCTGTCTGCTCTATGTTAAAAGGCAACATGGCATGGGTCAGGAAGAGCTAAAAAGCGGTTATAAGAGCATGTCTTCGTATATTTATGTTTATCTTTTTCTCTTACTCTCTGCCC
Source organism: Suricata suricatta (assembly GCF_006229205.1). NCBI lineage: Eukaryota > Metazoa > Chordata > Mammalia > Carnivora > Herpestidae > Suricata > Suricata suricatta. The sequence continues at coordinate 71,730,782 of NC_043704.1, forward strand.
TCACCCCTTATTCTCGGAGCCCTAAATATTTATTACTAGCGAGGTAGAGGCTGGCTCCGTTTATCTCATGTATGAGGTGCCCCGGGTTTGAGACGGCACTCTGCTATGTTTGGGTTAATTATAGTTGCCAGAAATTTGATTCCTGAAAGAATTGAGGCGTTTTACATAAGTAGAGCTAATAAATTGAATAGGATGGGATTAATTGAGGCAGGGTTTGGGGGAGGTGACTCTTCAGTGAAATCATTAAGGTAGTGACAATAACCTGGTAGAGAAGAGGAGATCCCTGTAGGAGGGACTTTGCAAGATGTGAATGGGAAATGCATCGTGGATGCAATGGATCGTGGTGACTATGGTGAGAAGCAATGAAGAGGAAAAATGTCCTTCAGAGTGGTGAAGTTTGCCTAAATTCAGCCTTTGCACTCAGTAATAATAATTGGTTCTGACAGGTCAATCATGCTCTGTTGGCTGGTGTGAGAAAAAAAGAAAAGATCACTCCTCCCCGTTTCCGCTCACCAGCTTCCCCTCCTTTGTGGACCCCACCCAGCCCCCATCTTGTGGCTAAACTGCCCAACTGCCAATTAAAACCCACACTTCCCAGCATGCCTTGCACAACGCAGAAGTCCCTGTCCCCACCATTCATACAGTTTCTCAGCTGAAAGCAGCGGTAGCAAATCAGCTCCCAGCTTCAGGGCGCCCACCACAGGGCCCCTCGCTCTCTGCTTGCTCTCCGGGGGCCTCTCCTCACTACCTCCCCTGACTGTGGCTGAACCTGCTACCACTTGACAGCAAACCACACTTGACACAGGAACAGGGAGGAGAATGGGGCCCACTGCTCTCCATGTCTACGAAATCAACAAGCTTGTACTCCTCCCACAACAAGCTGCTTCTGAGCCTTCCTTCCTCTCTCCCAGGGTCTTAGGAGGCCTGGCAGGCCCCTTGTGGGTCTTCTTTTTGACTGTCTAGGGGTGGGTGTGTGTAAAATGAATTTGAGAGCTTTGGACAGGTGCTCTGTGGCAGTTTGCACCTTGCCTCACAGCCTAGGCCTCTTGGGGAGCACTTCTGCTCTTCAGCGCGCTCCCTCCCCTCTAAGAAGGGCCTTGTCCTACAGCTGACCTCCAGGCCCACATCCCCCTCCCTGTTTGAGGAATCCAATCACCATTTTTTTTTTTTTTAATTCTTTTGCTTCCCTGAGCGAGGACCTTGTTTCATGCTTATGCCTTCTCTTCTGCGGGCATTCTAGAACGCCCTAGCTGTTGGGAAACATGGTCTGGCTATGGAGCAAGCCAGGCTTCAAATCCTGACATGAGTCCACCATTCTGAAATCCAAAAAGCTCTGAAAATCAAAGGTGTTTTTGTTTGTTTGTTTGTTTTGATATTTTTTGTTTGTTTGGTTTTGGGTTTTGTTTTGTGTTTGGCACAAACTTACTGAGTTGCAAAACCTGACTTGACCTGACAAAACCCTACTTTATTCACTTCTGCCCACTTAGTGTAAATATTCATGTTTGTTGACAACACATTAATTTGCTGATTTGGGGGTGTGGTTCTAGACCCTGTTGAAAGAATTAGCTAGCATATGCACTGTGTTACTCTTGTAAATCATGAAAAATCATGATTTTTGGAAACACTTTTGGCCCCAAAATTTTAGGATAGATTATTTTGGACCGATACTATAATGCCACACTGAAGAAGGCTGAAAATCCATGTGAGAGAATACCTCAGAGCTGATCAAAATCACAGCCATGAAAACTGAAGGGTATAGGAAAACAATCGCAATGTATTGTTATAAATTATTTACGTAAATTTTTAAAAAGAGCACATGGAATCTGAACTTGATTTTTGAGAGAGCATGCGGGCGTGCACAGGCAGGGGAGGGGCAGAGAGGGAAGCACGGAATCCAAGGCAGGTTCCGGGCTATCAGCACAGAGCCCCACTAGGGGTTCCAACCCACAAACCCGGAGATCATGACCTGAGCTGAAGTTGGTGCTTAACCGACTGAGACACCCAGGAACCCCTGAACTTTATATTTAGAAAATCATATTCCTGGGGTGCCTGGGTGGCTCAGTCGTTAAGTGTCTGGCTTCAGCTCAGGTCATGATCTCACGGTTCGTGGGTTCGAGCCCCACGTCGGGCTCTGTGCTGACAGCTCAGAGCCTGGAGCCTGCTTCGGATTCTGTGTCTCCCTCTCTCTCTGACCCTCCCCTGCTCACACTATCTCTCTCTGTCTCTCAAAAAAAAAAAAAAAAGAAAATCCTATTCCTTATGTGTAGAAAAAGTGTGGAATGCACCACACCATGATGTTAATAGGCAGTTGTCTCTGTATTATGCCTCCGTGGTTGATTTTCTTCTTTTTAGCCTTTCCAATGTCGATGTAATGCTCTTATAATCAGTAATTTTTTTTTTTAAAACCACTAACTGTTACTAAAAACAAGTTGGTACTAACACTTTTTACTTCGTGGCCTCGGGCAAAACGTGTGACCAACCTGAGCCCAACTTTCTCTTCTGTAAGATAAGACTATTAGTACCTACTTTTCAGAGTTGTTGAGGGACAATGTGTGTACCTGGGAAGGTGGCTATGATTTTGGACCTCATGTCAAGGTCTGCTTTCTCCACCAGCTGTGGGTTGCCCGTTGTTGTCTTACAATAGCCCAGGGAGGCAAAGTCCCCACACCTTGCCTGCTGTGGCTCCTTGTAAACAGGGATGATCAATCAACAGTCCTTTTAGGTCTCTCTCCGTCACGTTGCCTTGACTTTTTTTTTTTTAATTTATTTATTTATTTTGATAGAGAGAGAGGGAGACAGAATCCCAGGCAGGCCCTGTGCCCTCAGCGCAAAGCTCAATATGGGGCTCGAATTCACAAACCATGAGATCATGACCTGATCTGAAGTTGGACACTTAACCAATTGAGCCACCCAGGTGCCACACGTTGCCTTGACTTCTGCCACATGCGGAGGGTTTTCCACACTGCCAAGTCTTATCCCGGTTATGAACTTGATCCCATTTCTCCTCATCTCTACCTGACCCCTCTGCCAAGGAAAAGACATATATTTATATGGCACTATATGCTTTGTGAGAAATGTTCAGCACTGGCCCTTTCTTTCATTACCTTATTTCTTGAAAGAGCAGTGTCCCTCCCTGTGTTTATTTTCATACCCTTGGCACTAATTAGCCAGCAACCTGGCTCCTGGCCCCACCCCTCTACTTAAAAACTGCTGCTTTTAAGATCATTCATTCACTTGTTCATTTAGTCCGTTTCATTTAGTCCATGTAGGTTGATGAGCACTTGGGGTGTGTCAGCAGTGACTAAAAGTTCTTTCCTTCAGGAGCACTCAATCTAGTCGGAGAGGCAGACAATTAGCAAGGACATTTATAATAAGATGTTAGTGACATGAACTTAAAAATATTATAAAGAAAAAGTAAAGTAAGGGAAAAGAAAGTGATGGGGGCTGCCCTTTTGGATGCTATGTTCAAGGAAAGCCTCCTTGAGGAGGTGACATTTGAGGAGAGGCCTAAAGGAAATTAGGGAGTGCGGTGTTTGGGTGTGTGGGGGAGAGAGAGGACATCCAGGCCTAGGAAAGAGCAAATGGTAAAAGCTCGGAGACAGAAGTCTGCTTGGCTCAAAGGAGGAGCTGTCAGGAGGATAATATGCTCTAAGTGGAGCAAATAAGGAGGAAAGTGGCAGGGTGTGAAATCAGAGGGAGCAGAGAGGGGACATGTAGGTTCACAGCCCTCCCAGGAGAGTGATCTGAAAGCCCTCCCTCATGTAATCTGAAACTGGCCCCTGTACTCAGAGCACAGGGAGAGATCTAAGAAAGGGCAGGCCTCTCTGCGTTGGTAGGTGGTAATGTTAATAATAGCTAAGAGAACTTACATACAACGCTTGTCCTAGGCAGCAGCAAGATGAATGCATCCCCAGACCTGCCCTCCAATCTTATACATTTATTTAGAGGACCTGACTGGGCACATAGATACCATGCAGGTGTTTTCAACATCACATCACCACCTCAAGGTTCTGTCCTTGGAGGAGCCTCTGGGAGTGGGAAAGGAAAGTGGAACTCATGCTCCAAAGGACAGGGGAGGGAGGGAGGAGCCTGTGTGTGCCCAGGTCCGGCTCATGGCTCAGTCAGTGGTCATATCTTTTTGGATCACATTTCCCAACAGAACCAGATCATGCAAGGCCTTGAGCCCATGATAAGGACTCGGATTTATTTTATTTTATTTTATTTATTCGATTTTTTATTTTGAGAGAGAGAGGGAGAGAGAGAATCCCAAGCAAGCTCCATGCTGTCTGCACAGAGCCCAACATGGGGCCTAGTCTCAGGAACCATAAGATCATGACCTGAGCCAAAATCAAGAGTCAGATGTTTAACCAACTGAGCCACCCAGTAAGGACTCAGATTTATATTCATCAATTGTGAAAAAGGATTCTCAATGACCAATAAGTGACTCTTCTCAAATCTTCAGCCTCTCCAACTGCCCTAGAGCAAATGACACTTCAACCTTCATTTATTTAAGAAATTTCGGTTGTTGGGGTACCTGGGTGGCTCAGTAGGTTGAGCTTCTGACTTTGGCTCAGGTCATGATCTCATAGTTCTTGAGTTCAAGCCCCACATTGGACTTGCTGCTGTCAGATTGTCAGCGCAGAGCCCATTTTGGATCCTCTGTTCCCTTCTCTCTGCCCCTCCCCTGCTTGTGCTCTCTCAAAAAATAATGGTAATAAACATTAAAAAAAATTTCTGTTACCAGAAAACAAAAAAAAAGAAACAAAGATTCCCTGGGTGGCTCAACCCATTGAGCATCAGACTCTTGATTTGGTCTGGGGTCATGATCTCACAGTTCATGGGATTGAACCCTGCACTGGGGGCCATGCTGGCAGCGCAGAGCCTGCTCGGGATTCTCTCTCTTTCTCTCTCTCTCTTTCTCTCTCTCTGCCACTCTCTTGCTCTCTCTCCTTCCTTCTCAAAATAAATATTCAAACAAACAAACAAACAGAAACAGACTCGTGCAGAAAACAGTCTGGGGGTTTCAAGAGGGAAGTGGTGGAGGGATGGGAAAATAAAAGGGGATTTAAAAGGTGTAAAATAAACCAAGGAGACGTGGTGTACAGCATTAGGGAATAGAGTTAACAATATTGTAACAACCTCTTATGGTGACAGGTGGTAGCTAGGCTTCTCACAGTGATCACTTCTTAGCATATGTGATGTTGGATCACTATGTTGTACCCCTGAAACTAATGTGATATTGTATGTATTGTTCGCCAGCAACACTTCAAGAAAGAAAGAAAATAGACTAGCGCTAGACCAGGTATTGCTGGGGATGCAAACCAATATGAACTAACCATAGTCCCTGCCTGCCAGGACCCCCTGCCCTGGGAAAGGCAGAAGTGGGACAAGAACTGCCCGTGGGCAGCACTGGACAGAACCTTGATCAGAGCCCTGCAGAGATGCAAAGAGATGTTATCTCTCCTACCGTCTCTCCTTGACATCGCTTTATCTCATGCATCATCTTCCCAATCTCTCCTTCAGTCTGACCCCATGCCCAGTCTCATCTCGTAAGCGTGCAGTTCAGATGCTGCCTTCTCCACAAAGCTTCCTTTGGAATCACCCAATAGGTCGTGCACGCTTTTCCCATGACTCCCCCAGTACCTGTCTTTCCATGATTCATACCCGCCCAACTCTGCCCTTAACTGAAACATGCCTATCGTGTGTGTCTCTCCCCCTCAATGTCACAGTGCTAGCTGTGCCCTGGCTCTGACAGGATACTTCTGCAAGAATCTTGTCATCTTGGCACCACGCAAAATCTTTGATCATATGTTGATACCGTATTTCCAGAGAAGGAAGAGGCAGGGTCCACACAGAGGTCAGTTACTGAAATTAGTGGCTGAGGGAGGCCATGGGCTCATTAGCCCAGGAGAGCTTTGTGAGTTGTGTAAGTCCCCACCTGGTGGGCAACAAGGAGGATGAGGAGCTGACCTGAGGACTTGAGACCCGCCCCCTCCCCAAGGCGGTTAGAGCAGAGGAGTAAACACGCCAAGAAAGACCTTCAGTCAAGCTGCCCTGCCTTGCCCTCAGTCTTTGCATTGAACCCTAAGCTTTTCCAGGACTGGCATCATGAGGGGTTGAGTAGTTCCAGTGTGGGCGGTGGCCTCTCCTCTTTCCGTTTTTGACTTTTAGTTCTTAAAAACTACATTCCAAACAAGGGAAATGAAACTACTGAAGACTCCCCGCCAGCAGCCAGCTGATGTGGGGCAAGAGAACAATTCCCAGTGAAGGCCCCCAGGAAATCCCCTCCCTGTCATGTACCAAGGCCAGGAGAAGTTGGGGAGGCACTAGCTCGCTGCCAGGCCAGGCCCAGCCGCCAAGGTAGAGGACCAGATGGAAGCCTGTCCTGTCTGTGGTTGGAGAGGGAGCCCAAGGTGGACTGGAAAACACCACAGGTGGAGATTTCAGTGGGGAGCCCCTGACAGAGGACGGGAGCCCAGGCAATGCCTTGGGGATGGGAGGATTGGGGTCGGCACAGGAGAGGCCATTGCAAATAAGGGTGGCCTCTGATAGAGGGAGGATAGAGTGGGGAGCATCTGTTCTGTGTTTAGGGAAACTGTGAGCAGAACAGATTAGATGAAACCCACTCTCCTTGCTGAAAGGCAAGAAGGCTAAGAGGAAGAAGCTGGCCCCAGCCCCTGCTGTCCTCAACAAGCAGGAGGCCAAGAAGAAGGGTGGTTAATCTCCTGTTGGAGGAAAGGTTCAAGAATTTTGCCATCAGATAGGACATCCAGCCCCAAAGGGACCTCACCTGCTTTTTCAAATGGCCCTACTACATCTGGCTGCAGAGGCGAAGGGCCATCCTCTAGAAACATCTAAAAGTGCCTCTCATGATTCACCAGTTCACCCAGGCCTTGGACCGCCAAATAGCTACTCAGCTGCTTAAGCTGCCCTCAGATACAGACCAGAGACAAAGCAAGAGAAGAAGCAGATATTATTGACCTGGGATGAGAAGAGAGCTGCCGGCAAAGGGGATTCCCCCACTTGGAGGCCGCCTGTCCTTTGAGCGGAGGTTAAAACTGTCACCACCTGGGACGCCAGGGTGGCTCAGTCAGTTAAGGTAAGGGTCTGACCTCAGCTCAGGTCATGATCTCACGGTTCATGGGTTCGAGCTCCGTGTCCGGCTCTTTGTTGACAGTTCAGAGACTGTTTCAGATTCTGTGTCTCCTCTCTCTCTCCCCCTCCATGGCTCATGCTCTGTCTCTCTCTGTCTCAAAAATAAATAAACATTAAAAAAAAAAAACCTGGCACCACCTTGATGGAAAACAAGAAGTCTCAGCTGGTAGTGATTGCACATGACGTGGATCCCATTGGGCTGGTTGTCTTCCTGCCTGCCCTGTGTCATAAAATGGGGGTCCCCCACTGCGTTATCAAGGGAAAGGCCAGACTGGGGCATCTGGTCCACAGGAAGACCTACACCGCTGTCACCTTCGCACAGGTTAGCTTGGAAGACAAAGGCCCTCTGGCTAAGCTGGTGGAAGTCATCAGGACCAATTACAATGACAGAAATGATGACCTCCACTGTCACTGAGGAGTTAATGTCCTGGGTCTGAAGTCAGGAGATCTCGTTGCCAAGATGGAAAAAGCAAAGGCTAAAGAACCAGCCGCCAAACTGGGCTAAGTGTGTGCTTTTGAATTTTTTGTACATAAAATTAATAAAAAGCTCTCTTTCAAAAAAATAACTGGATGAAACACACTTGTAGACACATGTTCAAGTGTGGGAGGTAACAGTGATGAGAGGTTGGAGCAAGATCAGGCTACAAGGGGCATCTAGACTCTTTCCTCCAAATGACAAAGCGCCCAGCTCCTTGCTTTCACCTCAGGTCTCCTCAGAAATCCTGGTGTCCTGCTTGACACTAAACTTAGCTTTGTTACAATTGAGCAGGAGATGTGTATAAAGTCCATAACACATATGGAGCAGGCTCAAAAAAAAAAAAAAAGCACAGAGTTCCCCCAGACTGTCACCATCCTGAGGAGGGACATGCTCGGCCATGGCAGGGCTGGCTGCACGTTGTACTCCAGAAGTGCCCGGACGCCCTCTGCCCTGACCAGCCTGTTGGGAGGGGTCCAATCCTGGGCCATGCGGCCAGGGCTATAGCCTTGCTGGCATGAAAAGTGATCTGTTTTCAGCTGCAAAGCAACATTGGTTTCAACGGGAAGTCTTAGGTCCTTCCAGCTCGTTCTAGAGCTGTTGGTGCAATTTGCCAAGACTGCCTTGTCCCCACACATCTGTCGGGGCCATTGGTTTTCTAAGGGTTTTGTTTTTGTTTTTTGAGGGGTGGAAGCTGCCTTCCTCAAAAGAAATTCTATGAAGAATCTCAATGTAGAAAACATTTAAAAGTGGAGTTGCTTGGGATGAGGAGGTGATGAAGTGAGTCTCACCAGGTGCCTCTGAGGACCCTTAAACCAGTTGAAACTGGTTTTAATGTAAGAAAGGCAATGGCAAGCCGTGAAAGTGCTCTAAGCAGGGAGTGAGACAATCCGATATACATTTTAGAAAGAAGCCCGTGGCTGCTGGGCGGAATCTACATTGGAGACAGAGAATCCTGACAGAGAGACAGGAAGCTACTGAATGGTCCAGACATGAGTTGATGAGTCTAGACCCAGGACAGTGGCAGAAAAGACAAAGAAAACGTTTCCGAGTTAGAAACAGAGGGAATGGGTGACCAATTGGATGTGAGGGGTAAAGTCTCTCCATGAATAGTGACAGCCAAACAGGGAGAGAAACTGGCCAGGACAAAGGATAAGAATTCAATTTTAGGAGACACTGCATTGCAGCCACCTTGGGAGGAGTTGATTGACCAGCCAACAGTCAAAAACAAAAGTCTGGATCTCAGTGGGAAGATCTTGGGAGAGAACGTTGGAACTGGAGATTACAATTTAGGAGTTATCAACATAAAGATTGACACAAAAGACATGTGAGTGGAAAATGCATCCCACAAAAAGAAAAAGGGCTAGAAGAGAAACTTCGTTCTCTTCTATTTGACTTTTATTTAGTTTTTTTCATTAATGTCATCATGATTACCATTGTGAATGAATATTGTAGGAAGCAAAGACAGTTTTCTGGGTATCTGGAGCAGGAAAGACTTACTCTTGGTCTCCTAGGACAGACATTCCAAGAATAATAATGCCATTCAGAACCACAAATCAACAGGCTACAAGAGATGCGAGCCAACCCTCCAGGACACTTTAACCTCTAGTTCTGATGGGAAAAAACAGAACTAGAGATCCTTTCTCTGACTCTCCTACTGTGGTTGCTGCATTTCTCACTTGGGATGCAGCGGGCACTATAAATATTTTGCCTTCTCCACTAGGTTCAAGCTCCCCGAGAACAGGAGCAAGGAGATAATGCACATAAAGCTCTTAGTGTAGTAGTGCCCGGCAGCCCTTTGATGGTGGCTATTATTAGCTCAATTATTCTTTTGACCTCTTGGCAAGAGCTAGCAGGGAATTTTGTACATATAAGATACAAAAACTTAATCCACACAACCTATGATCAAGAAGTTCAAGGCACTTGACGAGGGCACCTAGCGACTCAGTTGGTTGAGCGTCAGACTTGGCTCGGGTTATGGTCTCACAGTTCATGATTTTGAGTGCTAAGAGCTCAGAGGCCAGAGCCTGCTTTGAATTCTGTGTCTTCCTCCCTCCCTCTCTCTCTCTCTCTCTCTCTCTGCCCCTTCCCTGTTCACACTCAGTCTCTATCTCTCAAAAAGTAAACAAACATTTAAAAAATTAAAGAAAAAAGCCATGGCATTCAAAAAGTCCACCACAAAGCAATTTCTGTGTCTTTTTCTTTTTTTGATATGCAAGACCCATAAAAGGAGATTATTAATAAACTGAGTGGATGGCTCTTCCAAAGGTGGACTCTCTTCTGATTGGAAAAATGAATATCCTGCCCATTTCCCAAGTCTGCTCCTGCTTGATCCTTGGCTGTAACCTTGGAGAAGAATTTCTGGGTCAGGAGAGCTCATAGGCATTTATTTGCCACCCCTCAAAGTCTCTAAAACAAGACATTCAAAATGGATTAAAGACCTAAATGTGAGACTTGAAACCATAAAAATCACAGAAGAGAGCACAGGCAGTAACTTTTCTGACACTGGCCATAGCAACATTTTTGCTACAGGTCCTCTGATGCAAGGGAAACAAAACCAAAAACAACCTATTAGGACTATGTCAAAATAAAAAGCTTCTGCACAGCAAAGGAAACAATCAACAAGACAACCTACTGAAATGGAGAAGATATTTGCAAATGACATCTGAAAAAAGGTTAATATCCAAAATATATAAAGAACTTATACACCTCAACACCAAAACCCCCCAAATAATCCAATAAAAAATGGGCAGACATTTCTCCAAAGAAGACATACAGAGGGTCAACAGACATGAGTAGATGTTCATCATTACTTATCAGGGAAATACAAATCAAAACTACAATGAGATATTACTGACATCTGTCTGAATGGCTAAAATCAAAAACATAAGAAACAATAAGTATTGGCGAGGATGTGGAACCTTCGTGCACTGTTGGTGGAAATGCGAACGGGTGCAGCTGTGGAAAACAGTATGGCGGTTCCTCAGGAAGTTGAAAATACAACTACTCTGTGATCCAGCAAAATACTGGGTATGTACCCAAAGAATACAAACATACGAATTCAAAGGGATACCTGCGTCCCTATGTTTATAGCAGCATTATTTACAATAGCCAAACTATGGAAGCAGCCCAAGTGTCCATCGACTGATGAATGGATAAAGATGTAGTATATATACCCAATGGACTATTACTCAGCCATAAAAAGGAAGGAAATTTTGCCATTTGCAATCACATGGATTGAGCTACAGAGCATAATGCTAAGCAAAATAAGAGAAAGACAAATACCACACTTCACTCATGTGGAATTTAAGAAAAGAAACAAATGAGCAAAAGGAAAATAGAGAGAGAAGCAAACCAAGAAACACACGAACTATAGAGAACAAACTGATGGTTACCAGAGGGGAGGTTGTGGAGAATGGGTGAAATAGGCGATCGGGATTAAGGAGTGCACTTGGTGATGAACTAGAGGTGATTAAAATAAAACTTAAAAAAAAAAAGTCTTTAAGGCAAGAAAGCCTGGGGAACCTTGGTTAGCACTGCTGGGAGACCCAAAAAATAACCAGGCTGCTTCGTGACTAACGTGCAGGTAGCCGGGCAGCGGGTGGGGGGCACTGCGTCCTGCCCCCGTCCTCCCCCATCCCCCTGTCAGCCGGCTCTCTCGGTTCTCAGCAGTTCCCTCTAAGATGCCTGCTCCTGCGAGTGCTGAGTCGCTGAGCAGCTTGCGCTCCATGTGACTTCAGTTTCCGTCCGTTCCTTCCGCAAGTGCTAAAATAATCTGATGCCCCAGGGAGAGGAGGCAGCCCAGCCCCGCGTTCGGCTGCTCTCGAGGAGTCCGAGGCCCCGGGAGAGGATGCGCCCCGCGGAGCCGCCTGGGCCTACGGGAGCCGTGAGTATTGCCCGCCGGGCGGCCCTGCTGGGTGGGCGAGTCGCGCGGCTGGGTGGTAGGAGGTCAGCGTCCTTGGCTCGTGTGGCTCGCAGCTCCGGGCTGACGGGGAAGTTGTGGCTTGCTGCATCCAAACGCCACCGCTTTTGTGCTCAGTTTGGGGGCCACAGCCCCGGGTAGGTGGAAAAAAACCTCCCTCCGGGAGCACTTAGAGCCGAAAAATGTGGTGTGGTGTAGCAGAAAGCAATGAAGGCTTCCGATTCCTCCTTCTGGGGTTGAGTACAGGCGCTCTGGGCAGAACTTCTGAGCCTCAGTTTCTTCATCTGTGAAATAGGAACACGAATGATCCCTTCCTGGGCTGAGTGACTGGAGGTAGTAAGACTATACTGTGAACACTCGGCATGCTGAGTGCTTGGACGGATCTCCTTTGCTGCCCCACAACGTGGATTGAGAATCACCATTTCATAGATGAAGCACCTAGACTCCTTTACAGCACACATACTTAGGGATGTCATACGTGTGCAAGTGCGTTCACGGTGTTGGGGATAGAACTTGAATAAGACGGGCAACGCCCATTCCCCAGAGTTTCTGTCCTTGGGAACTTCTGTAGGGTTCTGTTACTAGGACCCACAGCTAGTAAGTATCAGAGGGAAACTAGACCCCAGGCTTTTCTGGCCTCTTCTCCAGTGCTCTTCCCTAGTAGCCCTGATGGCCTATCCATGTGGGCTGGATTATAGAGGTTCAGCCTGTATCCCCGTGCACTTAGGAGCTGTCATAAGTAAGGAGCCACTGACCAGGCTCTACCCCAGAGAGAAGGTGGCCACGTGCCCAGCCATGGCTGGAACTACAGGAGGCTGAGAAGGATCCTAAGAATGGAGCCCCCGGGCACATCTGGTGCACTTGCAGGGGACCCCACTGGAGGTTTCTGCCCTGATGGGTGCAGCCTGTTGGAGTCTGATGGGAGAAATTTTCAGTATACAGAGCCAGCCCTGTGAGACCCCGTGATGTGCCCCCTTCGCCTACTGGTTGTGCTGCACAGACTGCTTCTGTGGATACTGATGGTTTGCTAGGTTTTATAGCCCTTAGACTTATTTATTTTTCTCACACATCCCATAGGTTTGTACATGTAAGTCTGGGAATTCCTAGGGGTGATTATAAAATCATGGGCCAAGAAAAAAAAATAGAACAAAAAAACCCTTGATTATTGCCTTTAGGTTAAAACAAAACAAAACAAAAGGGTGTTTCACAAAGAGGGTGCTTTCATCGAGTGGGTGCCCTTATAGGAATTTCATGAAAACCCATATAAACCTGATCCCACATTGGGCTTAACCTGTTGATCCAAGAGCAGCGACTTCCCAAACAGAAGGCAAGGCCTGGGGTCTTTGGCCTGAGGCCTGTTTTAGGAATGCATTGACCTTTTTCTCTGGCTTCTCTCTTCCTCACAGAAGAGTGATTCAAGTGCCAGTTATAATTTTCATTCTGGCTGCAGCGTGCATCCACACCACACAGTGTAAACTAACCTCTTGGATGGATAACTAGATGTGTCTCACACTATCCTCAGACACATTATAATCAACAGAAGTTAGGGGACAAGTGGGCTTTCCACCGTGACTGAAAAACATTATTTTTCTCGGGACATGCTATATGCTCATGATGCTTACTGATATGTCTGGATATTAGTGACAAATCTTTTTGCCTTTGATAGAAGTTCTTTATTATACTCATTTCCCACCCCTCAAACTGTTCTTCACAACATCACTAATAAATTATATATTAAAAATATATTTATAAATTTATATAAAATATTAATAATAATATGTGCTCAATGTGTGTGGGCTTCTGGGCTAGGTTTGGTGATGATCTCTGAAAGCTCAGAGAGGTGAGGAGAGGGAAAAAGGACGCTGGTACTTGGATCTTGTCAAGCTTCACAAGCGGCTGCAAACCTGAGTTCAGGGGTTTTTTAGTTGCAAATGACAAAAATCTAACTCAGCCTGGCTTCAGAAAAAAAAAAAAGATTAATTGTTTCAGATAACCAAAAGTTTGTGTAGAATAGCTTCAGGTATAGCTAGGTCCAGGTGCTCAAACACTGTCAGATTTGCTTTTTCCTGTTATTAGGCGGGTCCTAAAGTTGTTGGCAAAGATAATCCCATTCCTCCATGAATTCAAAGAACTGCATCTCCAAGCTTAGTTCCCACCAGTGTGGCGTCTGGAGCAGGAACAGCCAGCCTCTTTCCCAATAGTTCTACCAACAGTCTTTCTGTTGATTGTCATGGGCTTGTCATCTGTGATGTACCCAATGTAAACCCATCCCTGTGGTCAGGGAACTAGGGCTCTGATGGGCCTGGCCCAGGCCTTGTGCATAGGCCCCTTCTTGGAGCCAGGGATTGAGGTCAAACCCAAACAAACATGGAGTTCTTAAGAAAGGAAAGGAGTTTGTTTCATGGCAATGTAAATGTACTTAATGCTACTGAGCTTTACGTTTAAAAATGGTTAATGGGGTGCCTGGGTGGCTCAGTCAGTTGAGCATCAAACTTCTGTTCCGTTCATGAGCTCCTGATTTGTGAGTCTGAGCTCCACATTGGCCTCTGTGCTGACAGCTCAGAACCCGGAGCCTGCTTCAGATTCTGTGTCTCCCTCTGTATGTCCCTCCCCTACTCCTTCTTTCTCTCTCTCTCTTGAAAATGAATGACCATTAAAAAATAGTAATAAACAAAAATAAAAGTGGTTAAGATGGTAAATTTTATGCTATGAGTATTTTACAATTAAAAAGCAACAAAATCAAAAAAGTAAGAAAAAGGAAGCAGTGGTCTCCTTAAAGGGGAACTGAAGAGTTGTTACCAGAAGGAGAAATGAGTGTGGGTAAGAAAAACCCACTGATTTCCAGAGCAAATGGAATCAGGTGCTCAGACCAAAGCGCATGTATCTTCTCACTGTAATTCATGAGTGATTTCAGACCGAACAAAGGGAATGAAGGAGGAAGTAGACCCTGCCGTGTTCTCACCAGGGAGGTGGGCATGAGGCAGAGCTCGTGCCTGTGATGGGCTGAATGTGGCCACAAAGCCCTGTGAGGACGCAGGGAAGCCCCACGTCCAGCCCCAACCCAGAAGGTCGCTGTAGTCAAGGGATAGCTTAGTGCCCCAAGAAACCTTCTGCTGCCACTTCCAAGGAAAAAAAGAATCGGGAGGGGATTTCTCCACAGAAGATAGCCCTTCGGGCTCTGTTTTTTTTACCTTGACTCTTCTCAAGCAGGACCTAAGTGTCTGAGGCAGCCCAGCACCTGCAGTGTCAGCAGGGGCTCACCTTGGTGTACACATCATGTTCTCCAGTAACCTCATGTCACTCCTTTTTAGATGTCAGGTTGGACACTGGCTCCTCCTGGTCCTTCCTGTTGTTACCCCTCATCTAGACCAGCCATGGTCCCTTGAGTCTCTCCTGCCTTTCTGCTGTCTCCTGAGGGATCCTACCAGATGCCAAGGCTGAGCTCTCTCCCTCAGGTCTTTCCATGGCTGGCCCTGGGTCACCTCCTTAGCTTCAGACATGCTAATGGTCTCCCTGTCACTGCCTAGATTGACACCTGTAGACCTCCTCCTGGGACTCTCCTGATGGTCTTTCTCTAGGTTTTCCAGACCTTTTCCAACCCCTGAATTGAAGCTTCCATTATACTTAGTAATACCGACTTCTTATTTCCTTCTAAATTCCCAGGTTTTTCCTAGACTTTCTAGCTCTTTTTGCAAACCTGTAAAGGCCTTCATTTTTGTCATAGTTACACTTCATGGCATTGACACAGGAGACCATGGCCCCAGGAACACTCAGGGGTACTATTCAGAATATCAAGCACTGCATGGCACAGGCACTGACCAATCAGAATGGACATCGTCATTAGAATCAGAATCCTTGGGCCCCTGTTGGGTCAGGTGTTAGCTCCCTGGTTGCTCAATCATGGTGGGGGCCTGGCAGTACCAAGAGAGGGGCCGGGCTCATGGGATACCTATTTACCAACAAATGCAAATCGTGCAACCGGCTGAACATTCACTCACCATATGTTCATGGCAGGGTGCACATCCAGCATCTCATGGTTCGTGGGTTCGAGCTCCGTGTCGGGCTCTGTGTTGACAGCTCAGAGACTGTTTCAGATTCTGTGTCTCCTCTCTCTCCCTCTCCATGGCTCATGCTCTGTCTCTCTCTGTCTCAAAAATAAATAAACATTAAAAAAAACCACGTCAGGTTCTGTGCTGGCAGTGGGGAGCCTGTTTGGGATTCTCTGTCTCCTTTCTCTCTGCCTCTCTCTCGCTTGTGCTCTCGCTCTATCTCTCTCAAAAGTAAATAAACAACAAAAAATCTTTTGAAAAATGAAAAATTAAAATGGATTGAAGTATGGATAGAAGGATAGGTAGGTGGTGAGCTATGTGATAAAAACAAATATAGTAAAATGTTAACAGTAGAATCTAGGTGATGGGTATGCCAGCAATCACTGTCAAATTCTTTCAACTTTGCTGTGTGTTAAAATTTTTCATAATAAAGGGGCACTTGGGTGGCTCAGTCAGTTAAGTGGCCGACTTTAGCTCAGGTCATGATCTTGTGGGGTCATGAATTTGAGCCCTGGGTCAGGTTCTGGGCTGACAGCCTGCTTCAGATTCTGTGTCTCCCTCTCTCTCTGCCTTCCCCTGCTCATCCTCTGTCTCTCTGTCTCTCAAAAATAAATAAATGTTAAAAAACTTTTTTCAGGGGCGCCTGTGTGACTCAGTCGGTTGAGCCTCCGACTTCAGCTCAGGTCAGATCTCACATTCGTGGGTTCGAGCCCCGCATCAGGCTCTGTGCTGACAGCTAGCTCAGAGCCTGGAGCCTGCTTCTGGTTCTGTGTCTCCTTCTCTCTCTGCCCCTCCCCCTCTCCTGCTCTGTCTCTCTCTGTATCAAAAATAAATAAAACATTAAAAAAAAAACTTTTTTCATAATAAAATATTGGGGAAAAGTTAAATTACTGACAATATCTAGTAACTGCTCATTTTACTTTTCAAAAACATAAAAATTAAATAACAAAAATATCAAAAAACTTTGATAAGAGCTATAACTCTGTATAACATATTATTATATTATATGGATCATTGGATCATTGCTCAACTGAAGTATTAGAATGAGATGAGGAAGTGACTCATGCACTGGGCCTTGAAGGGTGAATAGGAGTTTGGCAGCTGGAGAAGACTAGAAAAGGGGCCTTTCCCACAAAGGAAACTGTGTGAAAATACATGATTTAGGCATGGATAGCAAGTATCCTGGGTGGCTGGGGCTTATGGCATTGCGGTTGAATTTTGCTGGATTCACAGACTAGGTTTGAATGGCAGCTCTGACATTCTCTTAACTCTCTGGCCTGAACCTTTGTGAGACTCAATTTACCATGTATAAAATGAATATGATAACATACCTGCTAGGATTTTGTGAGGATTATTATGTGCAAAGCACTTAGCATAACACTTATCCCAAGGTGAGCACTCAATAAACATTAGCGATTGCAATTGAGAGCCTGAGGCAATTTGGGGGCTTGAATACCACCCCACTGAGCCCGTCAGTTATCTGGAATCTACATCACTTCTTTCCTCAGTTGTGCTCTTTCTCAAGGTAACCAAGGCTGGCGGGGGGGGGGGGGGGGGGGGGGGGGGGGGGGGGGGGGGGGGGGGGGGGGGGGGGGGGGGGCAGAGGCAATATAGTTCCACTCCGGGCCATAAGCCTTGGTTCTCACCTATAACCCCTTCCCTGCCCATGTCTGCCACAGACTTTGGGCGGTGTCTGCTCATCTGAACATCCTGGGGCCCAAACTCCACAGCTCAGACGGATGGGAGAAGGCGCTGCCACTCCTCTTTATTTCAATACCACTCCCTGGCATTGAATTCTGCCTTTAATTCTGACACTACCTTGTCTTACTAATAAAGTCCACAACATTTCCGTATACTAACAAAGTTCTCCACACATTCTCTCATTCAGTCTTGACACAACCCCGTGAGGTCAGCCAGGCAGGTATCATTGTCACCTGAGGCCACAATGGGGTATGAGAGAGAAACCTGCGATGGTGAAAGGAAATGACAGGTTTGAAACTAACGCATTGTTCGTAGGGTTCCTGTCTACAGAGGTTATGTGGGTCTCTCGCAAACAAAAGTGACAACACGTTCCCACTCCCAGCCGTGTAAGAGCAAGGTGTTATGGCCCCAGTGGGAGCATATTTGCATTTTTTAAAAACTGTGGTCATGGACCAGGACAGGGTGAGCTGACCTCCATTGGTTCTAAAGGGCTGACCCTGACCACATAGGGAAGCTGCTGACTCATTTGTAGCCTTGAGGCGACTAAGTTGGGCAGGATAGTGTTTAAGCAACATTCCCTCCACATAGGCTGCCAGGAGTTGGTTATAGGAAGAGCCCCAGAGGAGTAAAGCTGCTATGGCCTCCAGCCCCTCTCCAGGAAGGGACAGAACCTAAGCCATTTCCAGATGAAGACTGCCCCCCTCCCCCCATCAGCCTGGCTGAGCAGGTGTGCTAGGCTGTGGTGGGAACGAGAGATCTGAATTTTAAACCAGTGCTTGGAAACCGTTGCACTGTGTCCCCTGTGGCATCTTGTCCATATCATCCCATCTCTCTGGCCTGAGTGTTCTCACCTCCAAAATACTGGCGGGCAGTTAGTTCCTTCAGAAACACTACAATTCTCCTGAAGAAAAAAAAGTCAGTTACTAAATTTGAATGAACATGCATGCGCCAGAAGTCATGGGCAACAAAATTGTCCTTTCTCACATAAATTCTTGGGGCCACACATCCAAGGAACATTCTAACAAATTCAAATGATACTCCTCACTTATTTGTGCAGGCTTAGAGTGGGATCCAAGGTCTAGAAGCAAATGCGAAAGGTATTTGCACAACCGGCTGTTTACAAAGCACTGAGCCCCCCTTTGGAGTGTGTTTAAGCACAGGCAGGTTGATTACCTGTCAAGGATAACTCTATAAAAACGACAAAGACTATTTTTTTGAATCTTCTTTTAAAACTTACCTTAATAGGGGCGCCTGGGTGGCTCAGTCGGTTGAGCGTCTGACTTCAGCTCAGGTCATGATCTCGCGGTCCGTGAGTTTGAGACCTGCATCAGGCTCTGTGCTGACAGCTCAGAGCCTGGAGCCTGCTTCTGATTCTGTGTCTTCTTCTCTCTCTGCCCCTCACCTACTGTGCTTTGTCTCTCTCTGCCTTTCAAAAGTAAATAAACATTAAAAAATTTTTTTTTAAAAACCTTAACCTTAATATAGTAGCAACCCTACCACACAAGTATTATAATTCATTCCCATTTAACTGGGGAGGAAATCGAGGCAAGCAATTGAGTGATGTACTGAAGGTCAGAGCCAGGCTTCGGACCTGTTCCATCTGTCCCCTTAGCCTGGGCTCTTCCTTCACCCTTATAGTCATCTTTCCAGAAGCTGGACTAAGAACATGCATCCCCAAATCTAAATCCCCGAGGCCCTAAACAAGAAAGATATGTCTATAAAATGACTTATTTTAGTTATTAGTCAGTGATATTTTTCTTCCATTAACTCCAAATATCCCTTTAAGCATGCTCACAATAATTTCAATTTTAAGTACCTATAAGAAATGCTCTATTTTTGTTATATTTATTAGTCTCTGATTATAACATATATTTTAATTTTAAGTAATAGTAGATTGATTTCTATTCTTTTAAAGCTTGTCTTGGGGCACCTGGGTGGCTCAGTTGGTTAAGCATCCAACTTTGGCTCAGGTCATGATCTTGTGGCTCATGAGTTAGAGCCCTGCATTGGGAGTTAGAGCCCAGTGCAGAGCCTGCTTGGGGATTCTCTCTCTCTCTCTCTCTCTCTCTCTCTCTCTTTCTCAAAATAAATAAATAAACTTTTAAAAAACTTGTCTTAATATAGTAATTGAAGTTGATTGTTGGAAAATTAGAAAACACTAAGAAGCAAAAATACAGATATGAAAAAGTAAATATTGAGTGCAATTCTCTCCACTGTTGAGATTCAGATGTGAACCCTTTTAAGTATTTTCCATGTACATGCAGATGAGTGCAGATTCCTTTAGTAAACTTGGGATTATACCATACATTCTGTTTTGCATGTTCCTTTTTTCTTCATATTTTATTATGAACATCTTTCCATCGTGAAATATATTGCCACTGAAACATTAACTATAGTGCATTCTTCCTGTCATAGAGTTGTATCATAGTGTAGGTAGCCAATCCTTTCATTGTTGAACTTATAGATGGTTTCTATAATTTTTAAAATTATTATCACTACTATTGCACCGAATATCTCAGTAGAAATATTTTTACATACATTATAATTCCTTAGGATAAACCCCTAGGAGGGGAATTGTTGAATCAAAAATAATCTACATTTTCAACATCTTTGATAAATTTTGTAAAATTGTCCTTCAGAAAAAGTGTGCCAATCTTCCCTCCCACCTTCAGGGACTAAGATGATTCTAGGGGTGATGAGAATTCAAAAGCTATTATGTTGCCTATGTTTTAACAAGTTCACTAAAAAGAGAGAAAGCCAGAGAAGCAAATTGTGAGGTCTGAATTCACACATCACAAGTCTAAATGCCGTTTTGCCCTAATCCTCAATATGCAAGTTCTTTCTTAGATATGTCCACCATCTGAACACTAATTTTACACAAAATATAGGAATGTACTAATTCAACCAAAGATTACAACTGGTTCTTCACTTTGATGACTCTTCTTTATTTTCTTTCACATATAATCAAATTTTTAAAAATCTTTGGATTTAGAAGTACGCATTTTGGACATTTAGCTGAAAAAGATAAAAAAAATAAGTCAATGAATGCATGTGAATATTCAACATTATTAGCCATTGGGGAAATGCAAATCAAAATCACAAAGAGAGAGCACCTCACACCTACTAGGATGGCTGGAATACAAATGACAGAAAATAGTGTTACTGAGCACGAGAAGGAAGTGGAACACTCCTGCTCTGCTGGTGGGAATATAAAGTGGTGCAGAAACTGGGAAACAGTCTGGCAGTTCTTCACCATCAAACAGAATTACAATATGAACCATCAATTTCATTCCCAGGATGTATAGGCATGAGAAATGAAAACATGGCCACATAAAGACTTGTACATGAATGTTCATAGATGCATTACTCATAATAGCCAAAAGGTAGTAACAATCCAAATGTTTGTCAACTAATGAATTCATAAACAAATGTGGTAAGTTTGTCCAGACAATGAATATTATTCAGCTATAAAAAAGAAGAAAATACTGATTAATATGTGCTGCAGCATGGATGAACTTTGAAAGCATTATCCTAAGTGAAAGCAGACAGACATAGGAAGTCACACATTGTAGGATTCAATATACATAAAATGTCCAGAATGGAAAAATCCATAGACATGGAAAGTAGACTAGTGTTTGTCAAGGGAGCAGGGAAGTGACTGCTAATGAGTACAGGGTCTCATTTTGGGGTGATGTAAATGTTCTGGAAATAGACAACGGTGATGGTTGTACAACTCTGTGAACATACTAAAAACTACTGGTGAATCATATAGTATGTGAATTATGTCTCGATTTTTAAAGTATATTTGTGGCTTATTTGCAGGAAAAGAGAACACAGAGAATATTTAAACCTTTTTTTAGGCCTTTGTAGATTTGATAACTAGTTATCAAAGTAATCTTAAGCTCATTATTCAAAAGTTGAATAGTTTTTATCTTGAATTTATTTATTTATTTATTTATTTATTTATTTACTTATCGCCTCAATCAGAAAGACTTGGGTACCCCACTCTTCCTATCTTGAATTTAAAGTTTGAACCAATAGAGCCCCTGGCTGGCTAAGTCAGTAGAGCATGCAACTCTTGGTCCTGAGGTGGTGAGTTTGAGCCCTGCATTGGATGTAGAGATTACTTGAAAATAAAATCTCAAAAAAAATCCAACATAAAGTTTAAACCAAAATGTCATTCTTGCTTTTCTTTTTTTCCCTTCCCTCCCTCTCTCCCTTTCTTCTTTCCTTTTCCAGACTACATTTTAAGCCATAAATATATCTTGCTAAACCATTTGCTTGGTGTCAGTACAATTTCTCCAAGCAAAAATCTTGCAAATCAAGTTAGTTGTATGTGCAGATTCTTATAAAACAGAAATGATGTCTACAACCGTCTCACATGATGATTTATCAGTACCCAAAGTCAGTCAATTTTCCAGTAACAAGAGTCTAATTGTTTGTAGAGTGCACTTTTAAAAAATTTTATTTTGAAAGAGAGTGGGGGGGCAGAGAGAGAGAGAGAGAGAGAGAGAGAGAGAGAGAATCCCAAGCCAGCTCCGTGCTGTCAGTGCAAAATCCATCTGGGGCCTGGATCCCATGAACCGTGAGATCATGACCTAAGCAGAAATCAAGAGTTGGTTGCTTAACCAACTGAGCCACCAAGGTGTCCCTAGAGTGCACTTTTTAAGACCATTTGTGCTTTTATGTGTTAAATTTTCATAACTTATATAACTTTAAGTTTATTTATTTATTTTGAGAGAGAGAGGGAGGGAGCGTGCATGCAAGCATGAAAGTGGGGGAGGGGCAGAGAGAGAATCCCAAGCAGGAGAGAGAGAATCCTAAGCAAGCTCCACACTGTCTGCCAAAATCAATAGTCTGATGCTTAATCGACCAAGCCACCCAGGTGCCCCTAACTTTGAAACTTTGAAACTATTTCTAACTTACAGAAAAATTGCAAAACAACGAAAAGAATTCCCATAAATTCTTCACCTCTCTTCACCAGTTGTTAACATTTTGTCATATTTGTTTTCTTTCCCTCTCTATTTATTAAAAATATATATATGCATATTTCTGAATGATTTGAGAATAATTTTGCAGACATTATGCCCCTTTACTTCTAAATAATATAGCATATATTTTTTAAGTATAAGGATAATCTCTTACATAAATGTAATCAAATTCCAGACATTTAACATTGATACAATACTGTTATTTCATCCATAGTTTGCATTCAAATTTTGCCAAATACCCCAGTAAGACGCTGTAGTAATTTGATCATTTGGTTAAGGAGGTGTCTGCCAGTTTCTCCACCATAAAACAGTTATTTTCACCTTTGCAAAATAATGACTAATCAGTAGGGAGCTATTTTAAGACTGGATTAATATCTTGTTTCCCACCACATTTTTTGCTCTTCAGTTTTCCTATTCCTTAATAATTCTTGCTTGTAGGATGCACTTGGAAAAATATACTGCTAGATTCAGATTCTAACCACTGTCTCTAATTTTCAGGTAGCATCATAAAACTTGCATGCATCTATCGTCCAGTTTTGTCCTTTGGGCTTAAAGCTTATTAAAGAGCAAGTCCTATGTTAGTTAGCCCCTTTTTGTTGGTAAGATACAACAGTAGAGCCAGCCCTTGAGGAGTGTTGGGGGGGTGCTATCCAGAGGAAACATGGAGCTTGGAAACCTTTCTGACCCTGCAGAGAACCATCAGGAACCCCAGAGGCAGCCTCAGAGCCCATTCTCACTGCCCAGCCTGTAGGGCCCGCCCTCTGGTCATTCTTCCTATTCCCCCTCCTCTGATCTCTGTTGAGATGAATGTTGACTGTTTTCATTCTTTTCTGTTCACATACCTTGTCATCTGACTCTTAGCTTCTGCGTCCTCACAGTAAGATCCCTCCAACATTCAATTTTACCTTCTCTGTGTGGCATTTAGCTCCAATTTCCACTGTCTAATTGTCTTCCTTGTCTCTGCGTTGGGGTCACTCATAGGGTGCTGGGTGCATGTAAGGATTGACCTCCTCTGATCAGATGCTTCCCCAAGATTCTATTAGCTTGTTGGAGGTGGAGGTGGAGGTTCAGGTGGAGATGGTGCTGAGGTCATGTGTTTCCCTTGAGGGCTGCCTCCCCAGAGAGACTGTAGGTGTGGAGGACAGAGCTAGCGACCTGGACAGTGCAAGTTATATTAGTACATCAGGTCAGAACACATGATCTAACTCTCTAGGGCTCCTTTCATGAAGGAGAGAAGCAGCCCGGAAGCTCTAGCTCAAATGTTAAATGTTAGAATTTTCAGGATAGCTTTAAGGTATATGTGTATATGCATTTTTAACTTAATAGCTGTATACTGAACACCTTTCTGAGAAGGATATTTGAAAAACATATGTTCCAGGGAATGCTGGGACAGAAAATTACCATAATTTTCCCTCTGCCTTTAGAAACCCCAACATCTATTTCATTTTCCCTATAAATTTTTATTTTGAAAATTTTCAAACTTACTGGAAGGTTAAAAGTATCATGCTAAATTTATCAGTTGGCAATATTTTGCTTTAATTTCCTTCCTTCTTCTCTCCCTCCCTCTCTCTTTCTCTCTTAGGCCATTTGAAAGTAGATTATAAAAGTTGTAGAGGTTATGAAACGTCACCTCTAAATACTTCAACATGCATTTCCCAAGAATGAGCACTTTCATACATAACCAAAAAATCCTTATCATACCTACAAAAATTAGTGATAATCTGATAGTATCATTTACACATAATACAATGTGAAAGCATATCATTTAGTACACATATAATCCCAGTTGTCTCAAATTTTTCTTTTAGAGATTTAAAAAAATCCAAAACCCATTCAAGATATGTGCATTACATTTGGTTATTATGCTTCTTCTTCTTTAATGTTTATTTATTTACTTTGAGAGACTTAGAGAGCATGAGCAGGGAGGCCAAAGAGACAGAGAGAGAGAGAGAGAGAGAGAGGGAGAGAGAGAGAGAGAGAGAGAATCCTAAGCAGGAGTGCAGAGCCCGACGCGGGGCTCACTCTCACAAACTGTGTGAGACCATGACCTGAACCAAAATCAAGAATGGATGCTTAACCGCCTGAGCCACCCAGGTGCCCTGGTTATTATGCTTCTTACTCACTTGTAATCAAACCTCCCCCTTTTCTCCTTCGCTGTCTTTATGTTTTAAGACTGACTTCTTTGAAAGGTCCAAGCCAGTTGTCTTCTAGGACCGTGTATAGCCTGGATCTGTCTGATTGTTCTCTCACGACTGGGTCCAGGGCAAACATTTTTGGCAAGGGTACTGCCAAGATGGGGCTCTTTGTTTCCCAAGGCACCGCACCTGGAGTATCAGGTGGTCTCACTATGGGAGATGCTACATTTGAACATTTGGTGAGGGCTAAAGTCACTCTAATTTTTTGCGATCAAAGAGACCAAAGCTGTTTGCCTGCGGCTTTCAAATACTTCTTGGTAGTAGGAATTATTTGAAGTGGTCACAGACTGGGGTTTCTGTTCTTTATTATTTATTCTCTGTGGTGTGTGACCAGCTGCCCTTCCCTTTCTCCCAGGATCCCAGGTGGGATTTGCTCTTTTATTTTTAAACAAAGGCAGACCCCCTTTCTGGGGAACCCTCTAGCTAGCAACTGTGCCTTTCTTAGAGGTCGTCCACTGCACACATTCACACCCCACACTTGTGCATTCTGTGCCTCTAGAGATTTCCTCCCCTCAGACCAATCTGAAAGTTACCATCTCTCTCCAAAGTCCTCTTTCTTTAAAGCATTTTCAGCTTATTTGATTATTTTGAGGAGAAAATTCTCAATTACATGCTAATATATGTATAACATTCTTAACACTCCTGATAGCGCCTTTAGCAAAGAGCGTGCAGTCCCTGCTCTGGCGGCAGCTGCCGTAGTAACAGCAGTGACAGGAGATGAGGACATGAGAGTGTGAGAATCAGGTGATATTCGGGGTGCCCCTGAATATTAGAAATCCAGCATCCTTTCCTGAAAATGAATCAGAACCCTCCCACACTACAAAACCAAAACTCATGTCAGAGTTATTCCTTAGCATTCCCAAACTTTTAGTATGAGGAAATCTTTTTACGGACAAAAATACCTGTAGGATCAGCCTTTCCAGGTGGTTGTGTTTGACTCCCAGCTGAGTAAGACATTGCATCATGATAGAAAGCTACTTAGAATTAATAACATTTAAAAAGAAGTTTTATTTTATTTTATTAATCCAGGAAAACCCACATGCATTTGGAAAACAAGTAGTGTTCATATATGTTTAAGTGTTAGGGGGTCTAAGAATGCTGCTGCAGTCCTGAGCAATTTTGACTTTTGTGATGACATGGAAATTTCAGGACTTTCAGAAGCAGAGAGCAGTCAAAAGATTTCACTCACCCTCTCCTCCCTGTCCTTTGTGTCGCCCATGTGTCCCCTCACTGGAGCCATTCCTTGGCCGGCATACTGCCATCTTCTTCCGTTAAAGCGGTCCCGAGCCCAGGACTGATGTGGTCATGGGGATGAATATGGCAAGCGCTCGCCCAGCATACAGTCGAGCTGTTGCTGGCAGGATCGGGACACCCTGTCCCACAGGAGTAAATGTTCCCACCCCTTTCAGCTCACAGGGCCACCTACTCAGTCTTCTTTTACCTTACGTGGCTCAGTGAAGCAGGACCTCCTCCCTCCTATCTCGTGGAAACAGAAAAAGCAAACAAGCATACCTTCTAAAACAAACAGGAACTTTTACAGCTGATGTGCATTCTTCTTCCTCACTACTAGTGTTCTCTTGTTCTAGAATAGTCTCGATTCATGTTGTCTTTATGAAGTGAATTGGTTTTCATCATTTATGTATGTTCATACTGGATATGAACAGAGAAAAGCCAGGCAAGAAGCCATATTGTATTTTTGACTGAAACACCTTGTCGGGCAGCCTGGCTGGCTCAGTTGGAAGAGCATTCGACTCTTGATCTCAGGATCATAGTTTTGAGCCCCACATTGGACACAGAGATTACTTAAGATAATAAATAAATAAAAATTTTAGAAAGGAACACTGTATGACATGGGATTTATATGGGTTGAATCACAGTTTCCATGATAACCAATTAGAATGCATGGTCTCCAGACCATTGATTGCACAGAGGATGCCATGAAGTACTGGAGGTCTTGATATTTCACGGACTTCTTAGAGAAGGACCAGCAAGGGCATTTTGTGATGACTGAACACAAAAAGAATAGTTAGAAGATAAAGAATAAACATAAATGCAATACTAAGAGGACTTCAGTCTAACAGAAGGTGGGATTTATAATCTTGATATCTCCAAGTCAAATGTGTTACAGACGCGGTTCAGTACCAATGTCCTGCTAGCCCCTGCATCACTAGTGCTTGGCTTTCAGAGCTTTTCACTCATTAGAAGCTGACAATCTCTGGCATTAGCCATGATCATGAAAACCATGACTGGAAAAGATATACAGAGAACTGAACTTATAGAAATTGTTAACTGAATATAAGAATGTAGAATTGTAGACTGTATATAAAAGAGAATGACTTACCATTTTTTTGCCTGCACGCTTAGAAGGACCTCTTCAATTTTGTTACCTGGTTTAAGAAGAAGCTATAAGCTGAGTCTAATAATGCCATCTGCTTCTCATTTCAGGATCTCACCCTTTATATAGGGGACTTTCCCAGCAGTCACCCAGACCAGGAGATGCAACACTTATTCAGACCCTATTTGGGGAATGATTAGCAGTTTCTTGTGGCTACAGTTCTTCTGTGGTTCATAGTCCATAAAATGGGAACCATCCAGGCCCTTTTAATTATAGTGAGGGGAGGTTCCAGGTTACCTCATTTAAATTATTAATGCCAAAAGGCACCTGGGTGGTTTAGTCAGTTAACCATCCGACTTTTGCTTAGGTCATGATCTCACAGTTTGTGAGTCTGTGCTGACAGCTCAGAGCCTGGAGCCTGCTTCAGGTTCTGTGTCTCCTTCTCTCTCTGCCCTCCCTCACTTGTGCATGCTCTCTCTCTCTCAAAAATAAATATTAAAAATGATTTAATTATCAATGCCATACTACCATGTGTGCCCTCCATTATAATTATTTTCCTTTCACTTCCCGTTCTCTACCCAAAATGTAGTTAAGATGATTTGGCTTAAAAATGGATGTGTTTTCTAGAAAATGCCAGAGAGATTGGAGTGAAGTGCAACAGTTACTTATTTGCCATAAGCTTAGACGCCCTCTTACAGCTGGGGACTCTGTGGAGTGGTCCTCACCCAACTAAGGTTAATTGTGGGGGGAGGGGAAGGAGTCTTAGGCACACAGCTGAGGGTTCGTGGGATTTCCAGTGAGATTTGCCATCCAAACTCATCTTGTACTCTTTGCAGTGCCATGGCTCTGAGGAATCCTTCTACACACTCTTGGAATAGTGTTTCTCAACCTGAATGGTTGAGAAAGAATAAAAAGCCTTTTATTTTTTGGGGGTCACTATAGATCTTTTTTGTTTAGGACTGACCATAAGCCTTCACACTTACATCATTGTATCTGTCGGGGTCTAACCAGGAAACACAAACACCCAGATTATTTGTTAAAGAGGAAATTTAATGCAGGAAACTGGCTGCACATGAAGAGGCTATGAAGCTAACCAAAAAACAGACAGTCAACCGGAGGTCAGGAATTTCAGGAAGCTGTGATCTTCAGGAGAAGGATAAAGGCAGGATGTTACTAGAGTTTAGGAGTCGCCAATAGAAGCTCAAGAACTTCTCAGTCCAAGGCAGAGAGAGAAGGAAAGATTCAGTCCTCCTTCTGCTGTGTAACTTCCCATCGTGCCTCCCATTGACCAAACCCCCCGGAGGCCAGCTGCCACGCGGAGCTTGGGAAACAGCCTTCAGAAGTCAGTCCTGTATGGTACAGAGCAGGGTAAGGCACCTATCTGAGGACAAACAGCTCTCAACAGGCATAGTCTTCTGTTACTTGGATTAACCTTGTTCTGGAATTTATTAACATAGAATTTAAAAAATTTTTAACATTTGAGAGAGAGAGAGAGAGAGACAGAGACAATGTGAGTAGGGGAGGGGCAGAGAGAGAGGGGGACACAGAATCTGAAGCAGGCGCCATCCAGGCTCCAAACTGTCAGTACAGAGCCCGACGTGGGGCTTGAACCCACAATCACGAGATCATGACCTGAGCTGAAGTTGGATGCTTAGCTAACTGAGCCACCCAGGCACCCCATAACATAGAATTTTTAATGCAATCTTCCTGCATACCTGTCACACATCAGTCGGCATAATGATATATTCATTCTTCCTTTCAGATTTTTCATTCTTTCCCCTTCTTTGTGTAACTGTTGAATTACCTTAGGGATTACATGTAACAGCCACTCAACCAGCTCCATGGTGTTTGAAACTCATAAATAATAATTATGTTATTAACTACCTTCACAGTTAATGAAGCACTTTCATATATACTGCTTGATCCTATAAAAACTCTGAATAGTTGTTATTATTATCCCCATTTTATGGATATCTGAGTCTTGGAGCCTTTATATGAATTGCTGAAGGACAAAAAACAGAATTCAAGCCCTGGTCTGTTTGGTTCTACCTCCCATAATTTTCCCATGCTGCCTCATGATAGAAGGAGTTGCCCAGAGGGAACAGCAGTAATTTTTCTGGGCTGGTTGGCTGAGTTTAGGAGGAGGGAGAAAATATATTTTAAATTTGCAAAAATTTTCTCATTGACCCAGAGATTAAAATTATACTCAGGGCATGACATCAGGCCTATCTAATGAAAGGGACCCCTGTGAAAGGGTCATTGTCACAGCAACACATACCATCCCGAGCCTCACAGAGGGGTAAGGGAGGAAAGTAGGAGGGTAAGTCCATGGTTCTCATTTCCCTGTCTGTCTTCAATAAAATATAGGACTTCCAGTGACATTTCAATGTCAGGTAAACAGTGAATTTCATTAGTATAACGTGTCCCAAATATTGCATGGGACATTTTTGCACTAAAAAGCTATTTGTTGTTTACCTGACATTCAAATGGCATCTTGCAATTTTCTAAGTCTGGCAGCCTTATCTCCAGGTGGGCAGTGATCCCAAGGTTGTTTCCTGTTGTGTGTGTGTGTGTGTGTGTGTGTGTGTGTGTGTGTGTGTGTGTGTCCTGTGCAGATCCTAAGGACAAAGCCCATATGGCTCTGCTTTTGCCATCTGTGCTCTGTACATGCTATGAGGTAGTACTTCCTGCACAGGTGCAGAAGCGCAAGGAGGGCCGGGAAGGGGATTCCCAGAGTCCAGCAAATACTGATGAATTCGGAATTGGAGGTTCCCTCTGTGGTAAGGAGTGCTGACCTGACATGAAGTAAAGGTTAAAGTTGTTTTACCTGGTTTCGCTTTGCTTCTCTTTTAGTCTGTTTTCACTGGTGAATATTAAAATCTGACCAGGAAGTTAAAGTTAACCTAGAGATGTATAAACTTATTTAAAGAAAGAGGAAGGGGCCCCCCATGGCCTGGGTCTGGTGTGAGGCAGAAAGGGCTGTGGGTCCCATGGAATAGGTGAGGAGGTTCATTTCCGTGCTGGTGCTGCTGGTCTAGGAGAAGGCTAGGGGGCAGGCCCCATGCTCACTCCTGGGGGGCGGGGGGATGTCAGAAAGATGGAGCAGATGAAATGCTGGGGCCAGGCACTTCTGATTGTGAGGAATGCAGAGCTGAGAGGGGACTGTCACTGGACACTAAGCCCTCTGAAGAGGAGGGCAGTCAATTCAACAGCACCCTCAGGGAGACAAATGCCTGTTACTCATCCTGGAGCTCAAGGAAGGGGACCTGGGTGGGGGCTGCTCTCAGCCCTGCTACTAGGTTGATCTGGAACCTTGACTATTATCTCTGGGCCTTTGAATATTCTGTTAAAAATTCAATGCCAGAGAATATACTATATTTCCACTATGGTATGGTAAGTGAAACTATGGTTTCACTTAGTTCTAAAATTCTGTTGGTATACATATAATTTCAGCCTTCTCATGGTTCCTGTTCTGTGTTCACTGGCCAGTAAGAGGGCTGGCAACTACACCTCATCAATAATCCTTATTATACCTGAAGATTACTTTTCATTTGCCCCTCAGTTTTTTCTCTTATCCAGGCAAAATATCAAAGTCCTTTTTTTCCCCAAAGGGCTATATTCAAATGAGTCAAAACTAGTGAGATCTACCCTTCTAAAAACCTCATCTCAACACTACAATCAGTAACTCTACAGGACGAGAAGCTACAATTAGTATTTCAATCCCAGTTCACCATTCTTTTGTTCATTCATTCATTTATTCATTCACGCATGCAGCAAATATTTGTTGAGCTCAGGTAGATCTGAGCTTTGGGAGGAAAACGTCAACTGAGCTACAAAATGTGGCACACTCTAGGTGACCTGAGATCTGGTTCCTCCAGTCCTTTGCCTCTCTCTTCTGTTTGTGGGCTCTTAGAAGTTTCAGTGTTCTGCCACCTGTCCATCAAATGGTAGAGGCAAAACAAAAATAAGTTTCTTGTCTACAGTTGTAGTGAAAGGTTGAAAGTGTTGGCTAACTTGAGGTATTTGAATAATCTGTGGGTTTCCACCTCTTGATAGCTGTGGGCCTCCAAGGCCAGACATAGCTGGGAACTGGCTCCTTCTACCAAAAGTGCAAAACAGCCCTCTGAGATGACCTTCTCTTACTCACTTCTTCCTTGCCTTCTGTCCACAGTGCTGCACTTGAGATGGAGTTACTGCCCCTCTGGCTGTGCCTGGGTTTTCACTTCTTGACAGTGGAATGGAGGAATCAAAGTGGAATGGCCACAGCAGCTTCCCAAGGGGGTTGCAAATTGGTGAGTTTTCCAGGGAACTCTGAGCTGTCTGTTGGTTTTGTCCTGACAAGGTTTGGTCTGCTTGGAAGACGGATGCATTGTCCATCAAAGCCGCCAGGGAATGAAAGAGTCTGAATCACTGTGTAGCTGCCTAGCACGGGGCCATGTGCAAGCTGCTCCCTAACCAAAGGTTAAGATGATACCTGGGAAAGACCAGGCAGTCCTTGCTCCTCTTTCTCATTCCTGCTGCAGACAGGAGGCCCAGAGACAGGCATAGCTTAGTCACCTGAACAAGAACATCTGGTTAAAAATCTGGATGACTGAGGTCTACTAGTGGTATCAGAATCCCTGAGTAGGGCGTAGTAAAACTGGATAAGCCCTGACTCAGAGCTTGTATGCGAGCTGATAGCAAACCCCGAACAGCTGACTGCAGAGCAACTCTCTTGATCATGTTGAGGCTTAAGACAAACCCTCTCCAGGGCTTTCAGCTTATATGTGGAAACAGACCTGGCTCATAACAAGTGGGTACATTTCTGGAAAACTGCTCCCTTGCCTATAAGTCAAAAGTTTGCTTGAGAAATATACATTTCATAAACATTCCTTGAGTCCTATTATACACTAGGTACTAGGAAGACAAATTGGATATCGGGGTTAATGTATTCTTAAAGCTGTTAAATCTTAAAAACCCAGCTGGTCATGGTTCTTAACCACCTTTAGTAACCTCTAACCACTATGCTGTGGGATACTCTAGGACAGAGTGGGAGTGATAAGCCAGACCAGGTTTAAGTTCCAGCGTGGGGTGCCTTGGTGGCTCAGTCAGTTAAGCACCTGACTTTGGTTCAGGTCGCGGTCTCATAGTTTATGGGTTCGAGCCCCATGTCAGGCTCCGTGCTAACAGCTCAGAGCCTGGAGCCTGCTTTGGATTCTGTGTCTCCCTCTCTCTGCCCCTCCCCGGCTCATGTTCTATCTCTCTGTCTTTCTTTCTTTCTTTCTCTCTCTCTCTCAAAAATAAGTGAACATTAAAAAAATTTAAATCCTAGCTTACTAGCTGGTGACACTGGTGGGGGAAGGGCACTCTGTGTCTCAGTTTCCCCATTTGTAAAATATGGAATAGCAATACCAGCCAATAATACCGTAATACTGCATCGCTAAGATGAGTAAATGAGCTAGTGTATATAAAACACTCAGAACAGGGCCTCATTTGTACTAAGAGCTATGTGTTTTATCTATTATTATTGTTGTTAGTGTCTGCCACTACAGACTTCCATTAATTCCTTACAGAGTCAATTAAAGATTAACTTTAGGGGCGCCTGGGTGGCTCAACTGGTGAAGCATCTGAATCTTGATTTTGGCTCAGATCATTGTCTCATTGTTTGTGGGATTGAGCCCTCAGTGTCGGGCCCTGCACTGACAGCTCTCTCTCTCTCAAAATAATAAATAAACATTAAAAAACAACATTTAAAGTTTAACTTCACAGGAGCTAATTCAGGATGAAATCAGGCATAGAAAGAGGAGGGAATAAAGTTCTCTGATAGACTTTCAGGGTTCAGACTAGGCTGCCTGTCTGACCCTCTCCAGTGGGCAAGAGCAGGGGTCAGCTGCCACAGGGCCCGAAGAGTGGATTATCCATGGCTCTTGGAAGGCTGAGGGTTTGAGGGTCCAGTTACCTCCAATACCCTTCCTTGCCAAAGCCACATGTTTTCCTAGAGTGGACGTGGTGAGGTTTTCTTGGGCTCTGACTGCCACGTGGCACTTCAGTGGGGCCACAGGGAACTTCAGAGGTTGACCCTCATGCCTACAGCAGCTGTGGTGAAACAGGGTCTCAGGGCTTGAGGAAAGCCCCTAACCGCAACATTCTCCAGAGAGTCCCTGTTAGGGGGAGACCAACACTTACTCAAATAAAGAAACACACCTTGTTTCTGAATGGGGAGATTCAATTTTGTGAAGATGTCAGTTATCCCCCATTTAACCCCTAATTGTAATGTAATCCCAACCAAAATTCCAAAGACTTTTGAGGGGAGGGGAAGTGTGAAAGGAACTTGGCAAATTCCCTCTGCTGTTCATGTAGAAATTAAAAACAACTCAAATGTGCAACAATAGAGATTCATTAATCAGGCGATGCTAATCATTATAGCTAACATTTATTAAGCACTTATGTGCCGGGTTCTGTATTGTTTTATGTAAACAATCAGAAGAAATAGAAAGCCCCTATGAGAAAATTACAGGTATAATTTCCATGCTGCAGGTGGAATAATGAAGGTCCTAACTGGTTAGGGAGCCAGCCCAAAGTCACCCATGTGATAAAAAGCAGAACCAAACTGGTCTGACCGTAGAACTCTTGCTTTCAACCACTGTGCTGTTCATGCAACGAACTGATAGAGAGTTGTGTAACAGAATGTGATCAAATTTATTTTCATTGCCGAGACAATATGTCTATACATATTATCAAAGGTGGTAAAATTAAATTACTGGACAGTTTGTAGAGTATGGTCTCATTAAAAAAATTTTTTTTCAACAATCACTGACTTTGTCCTACTGACCAATCCTTGAAAAGGAATTTCATTATTCTTCTATTTTATCACTTAAAACTTTTTTCCTGGACACCTGACTCCTGTGACTGTTTTTGCCAGTCTTGTAGAACATTGGGCTGTGTTAAAGCATCTTTAACGTGATTTCTGCAGCGAGAACAGGGTCGTCTCATCCATCCTGCCTCCTCGGGTTGCACGGTTGTGGTAGAACATAGCCAGGACAAGCACTGAATTGGGCATTAGAAGCTCAGGGCTCCTGTCCCTGCAATGCCGCTGGCTCTTCCCTTCTCTCCAGATACCATTTCTCTGTACAGTTCAGGGTGATGATGAGCCCTAAAGTCCTTTTAAGCTGTAATATTTATCAACCCAGAGTGTAGAGGAGCGCCCCCAGCAAAATTACTTTGGGTGACATGAAGTTGCCACAGCATCTTGGTTGTTTGGTGTTGAGCCTGTTGGACACACAGGTGTTAGGGTACTAGCGATAACAACATAATAGTGACTGTGATGATAAGTGGCGCTCACTGTGTCAGGCGCCATGCAGCCTCTCGCCGGATCTGACTGCAATCCTCTGAGCTAGGTACTCTCTATTTTCATCTCCATTTTTTCAGATGAAATAACTTAGACTCAGGCCAAGTTATTTGCCCAAGGGCACGTCGGAACAAATGGCAGTGGTGGGGTTCAAACTGGGTACAGCCCTGGCCCTCAAGCCCTCTCGCAGTTGAAACCAAACTGCAAGCACAGTTGTCACCACTCAGAACCAAAAACACAAGTGCTCAGATTTTCTCTGACATGAGGTGTCCTTTAAGTGAGGCCTGGAACTCAGCTCCTAGCTGACTATTTCAATGCGAAGGTTAAGAACAAAGAAAAGTTCCCTTTTGTTCCACATTTTCCTAGCCTTAAAAAAAAAAAAAAAAGAAAATCTCTAGCGTCACTCTTAGCAGTTGCAGTAAAAGTCGAGTGAATGAGTCACATTTCTGTACATAAACTTGTCTGCCCTGGAGGCCCTCCTCCCTGCTGACCGGTGTCTGTCTGACCCTAGGTTGACAGAGTAGCCAACTGCCAAGGGCAGAACCTTGCATCCGTGCCCAGTGATCTCCCGCCCTACTCCCAGATGCTCATCCTGGATGCCAACCCGCTTAAGGTCCTGTGGAACCATTCCCTCCAGCACTACCCTCTCCTGGAGAGCCTCAGTCTGCATCGGTGCCACCTGGAGTGCATTGGCCGCGACGCCTTCCAAGGGCAGGCCCGTCTGCGCAGCCTGGAGCTGCCCGACAACTCCCTCTCGGAGAGCTACAAGGAGACAGCGGCTGCCTTCTACCACCTGCAGGCTCTGCAGAGGCTGGACTTGTCCGGGAACTCCCTCACAGAAGACATGGTGGCCCTCATGCTCCAGAACCTCTCTTCGCTAGAGTCTGTGTCCCTGGCGAGGAACACCATCATGAGGCTCGAAGATTCTGTCTTCGAGGGCCTGGGGCACCTCAGGGAACTGGATTTGCAGAGAAACTACATCTTTGAGATTGAGGGTGGCGCTTTCGATGGCTTGACTGAGCTGAGACGCCTCAACCTGGCCTATAACAACCTCCCTTGCATCGTGGACTTCAACCTCACACAGCTACAGTTCCTCAACGTCAGCTACAACGTCCTGGAATGGTTCCTGGCGTCAGGGGGAGAGGCTGCCTTTGAGCTGGAGACGCTGGACCTCTCTCACAATCAGCTGCTCTTTTTCCCACTCCTGCCCCAGTGCAGCAAGTTGCACACGCTCCTGCTGCGGGACAACAACATGGGCTTCTACAAGGACCTGTACAACACCTCCTCACCTCGGGAGATGGTGGCCCAGTTCCTCCTTGTGGACGGCAACGTGACCAACATCACCACGGTCAACCTCTGGGAAGAGTTTGCGTCCAGCGACCTTGCGGACCTACGCTTCCTAGATATGAGCCAGAACCAGTTCCAATACCTGCCCGATGGCTTCCTAAAGAAAATGCCTTCCCTCTCCCACCTGAACCTCAACCAGAATTGCCTGATGACGCTCCACATCCGAGAGCACGAGCCCCCAGGGGCGCTCACTGAGCTGGACCTGAGCCAGAACCAGCTGTCAGAGCTGCACTTGGCCCCGGGGCTCCCCGGCTGTCTGAGGAGCCTCCGGTCATTCAACTTGAGCTCCAACCAGCTCATGGATATCCCCACTGGCCTTTTTGCTGATGCCAGTAACATCACTACAATTGATATGAGCCACAATCAAATCTCACTTTGTCCCCAGCCGGCTGGCTTGGACCTTCGGGGCCCCGCAAGCTGTGTGGATTTTAGGAATGTGGCATCTCTGAGGAGCCTCTCTCTCGAGGGCTGCGGGCTGGGGGCATTACAAGACTGCTCGTTCCAGGGGACCGCCCTCACCCACTTAGACCTGTCTGGCAACTGGGGCGTTCTGAATGGAACCGTCGCCCCTCTCCGGGATATTGCCCCCACGTTACAGGTCCTGTCTCTCAGGAATGTGGGCCTC
Organism: Suricata suricatta; assembly: GCF_006229205.1. Classification (NCBI taxonomy): domain Eukaryota; kingdom Metazoa; phylum Chordata; class Mammalia; order Carnivora; family Herpestidae; genus Suricata; species Suricata suricatta. The sequence goes on from NC_043704.1 coordinate 71,766,904, forward strand.
AGTTCTAGCTTCAGGGAGCTGGACTTCTCTGGGTTTGGGAATTTGAGAGACTTGGATCTGTCAGGGAATTCTTTGACCAGTTTCCCACGGTTCAGGGACAGCTTGGCCCTACAGACCCTGGACCTTCGAAGAAACTCACTCACAGCCCTTCCCCATAGGGCTGTGTCTGAGCAGCTCACGAGAAGTCTGCGGACCATCTACCTCAGTCAGAATCCGTATGACTGCTGTGGGGTGGAGGGCTGGGGGTCCCTGCAGCGCCTGCACACTGTTGCCGACTCGGCCATGGTCACTTGCAACCTCTCCTCCAGGGTCATTCGCCTGATTGAGCTGCCCAGAGACGTGCCTCAGGACTGCAAATGGGAGCGAGTGGACATGGGCCTGCTGTACCTCGTGCTCATTCTTCCCAGTTGCCTCACCCTGCTGGTGGCCTGCACCGTCATCTTCCTCACCTTCAGGAAGCCCCTGCTTCAGGTCATCAAGAGCCGCTGCCACTGGTCTTCCATATACTGACCTGGCTACGTGCCAAGGTTAGACGTGTGGTCTGTGAGCAGAAGAACACTTTCTCTGCCAGATTTCCAGGTCTGATGCAGAGAACAAATCTGGTGAATTGAGGTTTAAGTTAAAGCTTAAAGTGTTTCCAGCCCTTCATTGCCCCACCTTCTTCTATCGTTGTGATTCACCTTCATCATCCTGGTAAAATATTTATTAAGTGATGTTCTGTGAAAATAAAACACATGTCTCATAAATACTTTTTAAAGCACACCGCACCCTGTGTTTTTTCTTTCTGTAATGTTTTCTGGTAGTTTCACTTAGATTACTTTTTAGGGTCCTTCCCTTGTTGACATCCATGGAGCTGCCTAGAAAGGGTGGCAGTTTGAGCAAAAACAACTCCAAGGGCATGTCCTGTGGATGGCGAGAGACAGTGCCCTGGGGGTTCACCAAGGACAAGAATTTCAGAGCAGAGCCGGGAGTCTGAGATGAGAATTCTCACCTCCTGTCCGGCTTGCATAGTCACTGCAGCCAGAGTGGGCCTGTGGTGGGGTCCTCTCTCCGTGGCCTGGGTTCACACCTGCGGTCTCTGCAGGCAGGCACGACCCTTTGGTGAAAAAGTTAAGAGAACAACACCTGAGCCCTGAGTTCATTGTGCAGTGAATCCAACACCAGGCGCAGCTCTTGCACTAGGGAAAGTAGAGTCGAATGTAGGAGGGAGAGAATTCTGCTAACTTGTAGCCTTCCCCTACTCTTCACAAAAATCACAGACATCTTCTCAGCAGATGTTGAGTATATGTGCACTCACTACATTCCTAGTTTCTTCTTTCCCTTCCCTGGGCAAACAGAGAATGATTTCTGGGCTCCTCGGTAGTTTAGAATTTACGCTGTCCTTGCACTTTTTATCCCTGTGCATCAAATCATAAAGGGGCTAAATGCAGAGGGGGAGGGGTGAGGAGGTGGGGAGAGGATAGCAATCCCACAAGCTGATTACTATTACCGTGAAGACTACATGTCAGCAGAAATGTTTAGGCAAATCAGAGAGATAAAAACAGTGGTCTTAATTTGACAAAGCAGAAACTTCCCTCGGACTTCCCTCGGCCACTCTACTAGGGCAGAAAAGGCCATTCCAGTAAGGCTCTGCCCTCAAGCCCTATGCCAGCCTGTGCGGTGCTGCCCCTCCATCTCTCCTGCCAGCGTGTCTCTCTCCAGCCAGCACTGCCCCAGCCTAGAGCCTTGCATGTCCCTCAGGTCACCTTGAAGCCTCTGTCCAGTGCTGTCCTGGGCGAGCCCCCTCCTCACCATTCATAAGACCAGACGCCCCTGATTTCTTCCCAAGTCAACACAAACACTTCTTCCCGGGGTCCTCTTGTTTCCCAGGGTGACAAGAGCTAATGAGACAAATGAATCTATGTGCAGCTTGTACATTTATGGTTTCTCTGGAGTTAGTGTGTCACCCCTCTTATCTGTTAATGGTCTTAGTTTCTTGCACTGCAGGTGAGTCTGTGTGATTTAAGCAGCATGGGGGGGTTAGTAAAAGGATACTGGGAGGCTCTGGACTCTGGGAAGGCTGAAAGACAGAGCTAGGAAATGGACAGAAACCCGGATGTGACACCGCAGTTCTGACTGCAGCCCGAATCATGCCACAAATGACTGTGAGGACATGACTGCGGCCACCCCTTTACTGCTGGGCACCATAGTTTTGCCCAACTGTCATTGACAGCTCTGAACAAGACCACTGCACAGGGTTCACTGCCATGGCTGCTACCTACTGCCAAAATACATGGCCTTCCAAATTCTGCTCTCTTGTATCACTAGCTCCTGATGCACAGTCTAGAGCAAGTGGACCTGGTCGGTTGACCTTAGGTCATGTGCCCCTTCCCTGGTGGTAGAAAATGGGTTCTGCTTCCTATAAGTACTTATACAGGGTGGAGTTCTCAAAACAGGAAGGGAAGTTCAATGTTGAGAAGACCAAAAAAAAAAAAAAAAAGAAAGAAAGAAAGAAAGACAAATGTACACCACACACTCAGGCAGCATGTACATTTTAGCTGAGGGCTTCTTGTGGCAAATTCTTAGCATAAAGGAATGACTCAAGTAATGAAAACTTCAGGGAGACCCTCAGGTCAGCCAGCGAGACAGTCTGGGGTCTGGCAGCTTTTTGAAGCCACTCAAATCACACCGTGTAGCTCACCACTCACTCTACCTGTCCTTATGGCCTCGCCTTGCAGAACGGCAAATTGCAAGGATGTTGGGACAGAGCCCTACTCCCGCCTGTGGCAGTAACTTCAGAAGGCTGTGGCCTTTTCTAAGTCAATTGGTCTGTCGCTAGGGTCCAAAGGTGATTTCCTAGGTTTCTTTCAGTATGGGGAGAAGAATGAGAACAGCAGGTGGATTTCTGCATCCAGAAATTCCATATGCATCCAGAATTCGCTATGATTCACTAGCAAGTTCTGTACCTTTGTCCTCCTTTGCCCACCCTTCCTTCCACCTTCCAGAGAAGAGTACACTCTACTGTCCACTCTGGGTGGGTTACGGGCACAAGGACCCACAGAGCCTGTTCTGAGAATGTTGTGCGCATAAGGACTCCCAGACATCCAGATTGAGTACCAAGTGGTTCTTCCTTAGTGGATGGGAAGTGGGTCCATCTCCAGGTGCCACATGCCAGAATCGTCAGAATCAAAGATACATAATGTCAGAGATTCGACTTTTAACATGAGTAATAGTAATTCGGATTTTGAAAATCCCAATGCAAAACAAAAGCTTAAGAGTTTTCTAGAGGCCCAAAGTGTTACTAGGAGAGGTCAACTGATTTTTTAAGAACCTAGTTGCAAAAATTTGGATAAACTGAAATCCTTGTTTCATGTCACTGATCATCTTTGGTCATCATTGATCCATACGGGGCCCACTTTTATTTGTTTAATGTGCCAGATACCATACATTTGCCCCTCCAGATCCACTCTCCACCCTTCTCTGTCCTGCCCCAGGAGGTCAACCTCAATGGGCTCCTTTGCTCTCCAATTTCCGATTGTGCTTGGCTAAGAGAAGGAAGATAATGACGTCAGGGTGTTTATTCTCCTGACTGTTCCCTATGGATTTGTCTCTCAAACTGGCTGCACTGACAACCAAAGTTCACACTCCTCTGCCTCAAGGCTCTAGGAGTCACTAGGGATGGGTGACTCTGTCATTACTAGCCCTGTGTCCTTGTATTATGCCTACCTGTCCCTTTGTTTTATTTTTTAATTTTTTTTACGTTTATTTATTTTTGAGAGAGAGAGAGAGAGAGAGAGAGAGACAGAGCATGAGCATGGGAGGGGCAGAGAGAGAGGGAGACACAGAATCTGAAGCAGGCTCCAGGCTCTGAGCTGTCAGCACAGAGCCCAACGAGGGGCTCGAACTCATGAACTGTGAGATGGTGACCTGAGCTGAAGTCGGACACTTAACCAACTGAGCCACCCAGGTGCCCCTCTACCTGTCCCTTTGAAAGCAGTCTCCTTATAAATCCTCCTTGAGTTACCCTTGTTTGGACGTGGTTCCCACATTTACTCATCTGGTTCCTGTTGGGACCCTGAGCAATGCAGTTTGTTATTTATTTAGTAATACTGAACTAAAGACATCTCAGGACTTGTGTCAGAAACCCACAGAAGGCTAAGGATGCAGCCAGAGGGTTGAGAGGCAAGTCTCCTGGAGATAATTGTCCTTGTGATTCATTGTGAGTGGACAGGAGGAAGAAGCTGGACATCAGGAAGATGGCATATCTCATCACATTACAAATAAATTCAGATGTGGCCCAAACTGGAGAGGAAGAAGTCTCCAGTCTTGGAGACCTTCTTTTAAAAAGTCTGAGTAGGAGCACCCGGGTAGCTCAGTCAGTTAAGTGTCTGACTTTCATAGGTTCATGCCCAGTGTCAGGCTCTGTGCTGACAGCTCAGAGCCTGGAGCCTTCTTTGGATTCTGTGTCTCCGACTCTCTCTGCCTCTCCACTACTTGAAGGCTGTCTCTCTCTGTCTCTTTCTCAAAAATAAATAAACATTAAAATGAATAAATAAATAAATAGGGGCGCATTGGTAGCTCAATCGGTTAAGTGTCCACCTTCAACTCAGGTCAAGATCTCACAGTTTGTGGCTTCAAGCCCTGCATCTGGATCTGTGCTGACAGCTCAGAGCCTGGATCCTGCCTCAAATTCTGTCTCTCTCTCCCTCTGCCCCTCCCCCATGCGGGGGTGCCCTCTCCCTCTCTCTCCTTCCCCTAAAAATAAACAATAAAAAATTTTAAATAAATAAAATAAAATAATAAAAATAAAAGTATGAGTATTGTGGTGGCATGGAGCCAAAGAAAACAGACAATGGGGCATGGAAATAAGCGTTATAAAGAAAAGAAAAAGGAAAATACTCCTCATTAACTAGTCATGTTCTATTCCATCCTCATCAACAATTATTAAGTGCTTATTTTGTGCTAAGCTTTTATAAGGAAAATTTCACTTAATTTGGGAAAACCTCAGACTGAGAGCAGTTGAAATTTGCCCAAGGTCACACTGAACTGTGGGAAAGACATTATTAGCATTAAGCTGAAGAGGAGAAAAGAGCTTCAGCAACTTGACTGTCTTTATGAAGTTCACCGAACTGTCTACAGACAGCACCCCGCGGGTGACCAGTGGCTGCTGACCGGTGCAGGTTGGCTGATTAAGTGGCAGATGTGGGGAGGTTCACAGAGGGCACAGATAAGGAAGCCCACAGTGCTTGAAGACCTCCGAGAGCCCAGGCAGCTCTTGGTCGCAGGGCCCCTGAGCCCCAGAAAAGACAGAGGAGAATTGCCACACTCAGGCCTCGACATTCCCCACGGAGTCTCTCTCCCATGGTACTTACCAAGGGCTCTTAGAACACTTAGTGACTGCTCCCGAGAGCTGCCTGTGTCTTTCGCACTTTTGTTTTACCTGTCCCATCATCATGTCAGTGCAATGGTCGTCCTCAGCAGCCTTTGTGGGTGTTCTTGGTCCTGTGGACATTCCTCAGGTGCTCAGTCCTGCCCTCTGGCCACCTTCAGATCCCTTAATTTGGAATATATGGAAGACTAGATTCCAAACTTCTATCGTATTTAGAACTCTTATCCCTGGACACAATATTCCTTCCCTCTGCTTATTTCAAGAGTGTTTAGCTTATAAAAGGGCAGCATATACCATTTTATGTATAAGAACATGCACAGCAATACTGATACTGAGTCTGTATCACAATGATTAATCCCGAGTTACTTTAAGCAATAGCATCTCACATGTTGCTGAAACTGAGAGAAGTTTCTTGCATAATCTCACCATCTTAGGGGAGGTGGCATTAGCAGATCACAGTTTGAAAACAGCCTTTCCCACAGATCTCCAAAAAACATTATCTAAGTGGAGGGTTTGGGGGAGGTATACAGCCAGACCCAATTTAAATGGGGCTAAAATTGGCTGGCACACTGGACTGTCCTGAGAAGTGCAACTCCAAAGGGGCCTCTAAGCCTCCAAGGGAGAAGGGGGGCCAACCTGGGGAGGGCTCCGAGTGAGCAGGAGGGTCATGCTTTTTGGAGGGTGGGGTGCTTCTTTCTTTTCCGGCTGCTGTTATCGATGTGGTGAGCACATCCCTTCTGCTGAATGCCCTGGAGAGGAAGCCCCGAGCTTCCTGTTGTCTTACCAGTGCTGCAAAATGCAGTGTAGACATAAAGAAAAATGGGGGAAAGAGGAAGAAATGGGAAGCTCCTCTGGCTAGGGAAGGGCTTTCCAGGAGGAAACCCAGCTCATCCTTTCCTGGAAAGGTAGAGGAAAAGGCACATCCTAGATGTCAGCTGCTTCTCACACCAGTCAGGATCCAGAAAATAATCTCTCCATACAAAAAGGAACTCTGTAAGAAACAACAGAATAGACAGCAACGTTGAAGATCTTAAAAGAATAAAGAAATTGTATAAGGTGATACTGCCAGAAAAATACACCCATCCCCTGTGTTAAGGCCCTCAACAGCCCTCTGTTCATAAGACTCTACTTCCAAAGTTTACAGTGTTGGAGAGAATCATTTTAATATCAGATTCTGTCTTCTTTTGCTGCAATGAGCATCTTAGCTATCTGGGAGATCTTTCTTGAGATCTAGCTGAAATAACACCCTGGCCTCCAGGGTGGAGTAAACAGGGGTGACAAAGGGTTGTCACACATCATCTATCTATCTGTCATCTATTTGTTTATTTATATCTTTAAATAACATATCACTTACCAAAATAGTCGATCTTTGCCAGGTTTATCCCCATTAAAATCTTTGGCTGTGTGTCTTCCCCAAGCCCTGCTCTTGGACAATGCTTTTTGGAGATTTGTGGGAAAGACTGTTTTCAAATTGCAGCTGGCTAATGCCACCTCCCTAAGACTTTGGGATGATTTGAGAAACTTCTTCTCTTAAACTTCTCAAGCCAACCCTGACTTTCCTGAGGTATTTTTCTTTAACAATATTATCTTCCTCTACTGCCCGTGTTTCACATCACAGAACATCCTTCCTCTTAAAGAGATAAAAACAACAAAAATTCCACTTTGATCATAGCAGTCGATTAGAAAAGGAAAACTCTCCAGCTTTCTAACTTTTCAAAAATGTCATACTTTCCCCTTGAAATATGAATAAGTTTTGCATCTCCAACTGCATGTCCTATAGTATTCCTAACAGGCAAGTTAGGGGGGACGTGGTGACAGAGGCAAAGGGACATGGACATCTGTGTTGCTAATATCACATTACTTTCTTTTTTGGTTACATCCAGTTTTGTTTCTAAAGACAATGTTTTCCTACTTCACTCTACTCTTTTTTACTAGAAGCTTCAATGATGTTTAAATAATCTTCTGGATTGATAGTTCTGAAAGATTATCAGATATTCTGCACTGTATATCACCTCCCAGAGAAAAGACCTGATATGCGTATCAAGGGACAACCTAAGGCACAGAAGGTCTGTAGAGGGAGGTGCCCATCTCTCTCAGCTGGCTCTCCTTGGGAGTGGGGACCATGGCAACAAAGACTGAGTTAACCTTTCCTTTCTTTTCCACTGTTCAAACAAAAAATTGTCATTAATTGCAAAAATGGCTACAAATTCTACTAAAGCATTAATTGAAACAAATACAATGCAAGTGGTTCCTTAAGAAAGAAAAGATTGTACAGACACAGGGATTGAAAGCTTCAATGATAATGATGTAAAAAAAAAAAAGTGGAGCATCTGGGTGGCTCTGCGGGTTATGCATCTGACTCTCGATATTGGCTCAGGCTGTGGCCTCATGGTTGTGAGATCAAACCCCGCCTTGAGCTCTATGCTGAGTACGGAGCCTGATTGGAATTCTCTCTTTCCCTCTCTCTGCCCCTCTCCTGCTCACACACATGTTTCTCTCTCAAAATATATAAACACTAAAAAAAAGTTTCACATTATGCGGATTGGGTAGTAATGAAAACGCAGTGCAATGCACGAGGATGACAAATTTTGAGCAGAATCAATCTACTTAATGGATCTAGAGAAGGTAGTTACCCAAGATAAGGCAAAGACATATAGGCATTTACCTAAGTTCCAGTTTCACATGGATTTCAATGCCATTTGGATATGTTTATGAGGATAGATAGTTGAAGAAATTGTATGTGAAGAAAAAATAAGAGGGGGAGGGAGAAGGGTGGGAGATGGGCTAGATGGGTGGTGAGTACTAAGGAGGGTACTTGTGATGAGCACTGGGTGTTGTATGTGAGTGATGAATCACTGAATTCTACTCCTGAAACCAATATTGCACTGTATGTTAACTAACTAGAATTTAAATAAAAAATAAAATAAAGTAATTTAAAGAACAAATAAACAAAAACAAAACAAAACCAAAAAAACTCCCCAAAACTGAGGGCCCACAAATAGAAAAAGAATGCAAGATCCCCATTTTATAAATATTAAAAGTTAAAAGCTTAACAGAACAGTAGAAATTCAAAGTGTACAAAAAATATGAATAGTTCAGCAAAGGTATTATCAATGGGAAAATTTAATAACAAAAAAAGTATGAAAAAGGGGAAAGAAAGTAAAAATTTGATTTCATAAAGACAGTTTCATTCAGAAATTAAGGACTGTTTGCATAAAGAGTGTGTTCACAGACGTGTCTGGCTGGCTCAGTCAAAGGAGGATGGGACTCTTGATCTTGGGGTTGTGAGTTCAAGTCCCACATGGGGTGTAGAGATTATTTAAATAAATAAATAATTTAAAAATCTTATTTTTTAAAAAAGACTGTGTTCACAAACAAGAAACTGGTATTTGTGAAGTCACACCCTGAAATGAATCCTGGAGAAAGGGGTTCCTGCCACTATTCAGCTTTCTCTAGGTTTGGGGGACCCCAATGCCATACCCACTTCTCTTAGGAGGTAGAACAACTTGGGACTTTCTAAGTTTACTCAGACAAATTGGTGAAATCTTTGATAGCCGGGTTTTATTTTCTTCTGATAGCTATTAACTTAAGTACCCACCCACCCGCTTTTTAGCACTTAAGATCTTATAAATAGGTATAATTTGTGTCTCAGGCCTCAAAGGAAGAATATTGCTGATACTTGAATTATTTGAGGAGCTCAGCCTCTGGTCACTGGCACTGAATTCCATTGGGTCATCACTGAATTTATCATCTTTTCTCTTCCTGATTGATTTAATCTTTCCTCCCAAGTTTGTATCTCCTCACCCCGCTTCTATCATTGTTAGGTGCTCTTCTTCAGTGTATTTTTGTGAGTTCACAACTAAATTTTGCTTTTTAGGGGGGACTTAGCTTTCCAGTGTTGTTTTATTTGCCCCATAAATGTCAGTCTCTGACCCTTGCACAAAGCAGGACTTACTGTTTATTTTTGTATTTTGTTTGTAGCTTTAATCACTTAGTCATTTAGGGAGATGTATTTCTGTTGCATGGTTACCAAGATGGTGACTGTCATGGCTCATTTGTTAAGACTTAACTGATGCCTGAACTTTCATGTCCGTAAAGTTTGTTCATTTTCAGAGGACAAGTGAAGTTTGAGTTGGTAGACGAAACTACGAGGTTCTCATATTACTGGGTTTCAATATTAAATTCTAGATCCTGCTTAATTTCTGGTGGCGGATGACAGTGCTTGCTCATCACCTCCTATGAGATGACTGAGTATAGTCTCTTTTGGGGGCTTATATCAAATGAGGGAGGGTTGCTGTTTGAAAGATCCTGCTCCTTTGAGTCCTCAATGACTAACAATTTCTACCTTTCATGGGGCACAGTCTTCTTCCCAATCCCAACCTATTCTTTTCTACATAAATGATTCTTAAACTAATCATCTAATAATAAGTTTTTCTGCTATCAGTTCCTGAGCCCTGATAGTAGGAAGGTAGGCAGTCTCAGGTCTGGCTGCTGAATCTACGCTGAGGTTATTTATGATAGAGGAGCAGTGCTAGGGTAACAGAAGAGTTTTAAACTTGGAGTTACAGCTGCGGTTATAGTCCCAGTGTGGCTTTTAACTCAATGCGTCCTCTTAAATCACATATTTCTCTCCTGGACTTCGCCTTCACCACCGACCAAATAAGGAGGTTGAACTGGATTGTCCCCATAGTGCCTTGCAAATCTAACATTTCATGGTTCTGAAAAGCTTTCTGTTGGACTATGTGAATGAAGACATCAACTATTATAAATATTTGTAAATTAAATCTTAATTTTTAAAATAAAATTAGAAAGGGGGGGTCATTCTTCTTAGGTAAGAAATGGAGTGATACAAAGGGACCCAAAGATGATAATGAAACAGCCTTAGCCTCTGCTACACACTTTTATCTTATTGTGTATAACTGTGAGCTTCCGTATTTTTGAGAACACATGGATGTTTTTGTGTTTGTTTTTTGGCTTGTTGTCTGTGAGCCTTCTGGCCAGTTTTGACCCAGTAACCCTCTGAGACAGGTGTGTCTTAGCTCCACCTTTCTCTTCAGGGTTCCAGGATCCACCTAAGGGATACTGACCAGAAACTTCCCGCTAATGCCCCTAAAATGGGCTGGAATTCCCCTCTGCCACAAACCAACTGACAGCAACTGAGGAGAATGGGGCAAGAGGAAGGTTAGAAGTTACCAAGCATGACAAGGGTGCTCTGCTAGAGAACTGCCCACGGGTTTCTTGGTATCAGTCAACTGGAACTTAAAAAAACACAGCTTCATCACCCCACTGCCACATCCTTCAATCTGGTGTCCTAATCAGGGAATTATAGCTCAGTGTGTTCCCTATGATTTCAACATCACAGGCCTTTTAGTTTTGCCAACTGTTAAGAATAGTCCTTCATTGGCTTGGGGCTTATTTCAAGTTCAAATGCCCAGAAGAAATACCTCACTCCTTGTTCCATGCCCCTCAGTGCTCTACAACGAGGGAATGGGCACAGATCCCCAAGACATTCATTTATTCAGCAAGTATTTAGTGAGCCTCTGCCATGTGCCAGGCATTACTTAGCTCTGGGGATATATACAAAGGTATTTTTCTTTTCATTAGTTGTCATTTATAAATGCTTTTCTTCACTTCCCTCTTTGACCCTCCACTGTTCTTGACTCTTGTCAGTATCCTTGAGAGCTAAGTCCTGAACTATTCTGGTGAAGGGTAAGGTACTCCTTGCTACAAAAAGAGAGTATCACAAGTGTAGTATACACTCTTATCTGTGTCCTCAGTTTTCTTAATTTAATGTGCTCCTGAAAGATAAAAGAGTTTCTGTTCCTATGCCAACCATTTATTTGTCACATAATGCAAATCTGCACAGTGGCCCTTTTTTACTCTTGATACTAAAGCTGGGGAACACAGACATTAACCCATCACAGATCCAGTTATCCAAAAGACACTTTATCTCAGGCTCTGAGCCTCAGAATCTGAAAGAAACTAGGAAACAAGTAATATTGACATGAGCCTTGGTGCCAGTCAACTGCCTATTTATAGTACTTTCAAATCCATGCTTGACCCTTCCCTGTTTTGCTCTGGATCCATCCGCACTAATATAAAGAAACAGTTGGATAAATAAATGAAGAAGAGGAGATAAGTATTCCCTACAGAAGAATTCAAAATAATGCATATAGACACATACCACTCCAAAAGGCAAAAATCAGCCTCCTCTCATCTCCCTTGCTTTTGAGTATGGGTTACAGTTAGCAACTGGCTTCCAAAGAATATGGAGAGGGAAAAATAACAGCTTTACAGTGGAGAGATGTGGCAGATATTACTTGAACCAAGTGATCAAGATTAACATCACCAGCATGTCATGTGGATATTATGCCTCCTCTGACGTGATGTGATGTGATGGACTTTTCATCTCTGTGGCATTCTTTCCAAAACCCATAGTGTCAGTCTAAGGAGAAAAACAGAAGACAAACCCACTGTAAGGGACATTCTACAAATATCTGACCAGTAGTCTTCAAAACCTCAAGGTCATGAAAAACAAGGAAAGGCTAAGAAACTAATAAACTAAACACAACATATTATCCTGGGTTGGATCCTGGAACAGACAAAGGTCATTAATGAAAGAGTCTGGTGAAATATGAGTCTGGAGTTGAGCTAATAGTAATGTATCAATGTTGGTTTCCTAGTTTTGAGAAGGGGAAACATATTGCAAGGGGTATAGGAACTTTTTGTTATCTTCACAACTTTTCTGTAAATCTAAAATTATTCCAAAACAAAAAGTTTACTTAAAAAGTTTTCTAGCAAGACCAATTAAGAGAAAAAAAAAAACACAGATTATCAAGATTGGGAATGTAAATAAAAATACTGCTACAGATACTACAGCATTCAAAAGATAACAAGATGACAAAACTACCTTTGTGCAGAAAATTTAATGATTTAGGTGAAATTAGCAGTCCTTGAAAAAGACAAGTAAATAAAACTGTTACAGAAGAAAGAAAAAATTGAATTGTCCTATCAATTAAATCTGTAATTAAAATATTTCCACAAAGAACCTTCCATGTCTAGACGGCTCCACTAATGACTTACTCAGAATATTTATGACAGATACAATATAAATATTGTTCAAATACCTTCAGGAGCACCTAGGTGGCTGAGTGCGAGTTCAGCTTGTCACCAATTGTGAATTTGGCTTTCAGCCAATAGTGTGTTGGGGTCACCAATTATAAGTTTGGCTTTCGGCTTTGTCCGGCAAAGCCCAGGATGGCAGAAAGGATGACTCAAGACTCCATGCAAGTCAAGAGAGATGAGAGGGAGGCTAAGGGAAGTCTCCCCGAGTTGCTGTCAGGCTCCCGTATTTATTAGGCAGACATTATAGAGAAAACATTGCTCAATGCTTTTGGTGGTTACGTGCCAGTAAGAGTGTATAAAAAGTGTGCAAACAAAAAACCCCAAGGCATTCCCAAGACTACAAAAGAGCAGATGCCAAAAGCAGGGTGGAGAACAAGATAAGATATTCCATAGATAACATGGTCTAGGGAATTCATGAGCACAAGCAGGACCCAAACCCTAAATATGCATTAACTAGATATTGGTCAGCTCTTTTAAGCAGGGCCAGAAAGCAGTGTAATGGGTTCCCTATAATCTCCTTAACAAGGATATAGGTATTTGATATCCCATAGCTCAGTTGGTTAAGTGTCAGACTCTTATTTCGGCTCAGGCCATGATCTCATGATTCGTGAGATAGAGCCCTGCATTGGGCTTTGTGCTGACAGTGCAGAGCCTGCTTGGGAGTTTCTCTCCCCCTCTTTTTCTGCCCCTCCCACACATTCTCATGCATGTGCTCTCTCAAAATAAATAAACTTAAATTTTTTTAAACATTTATTTATTTTTTTGAGAGACCGGGAGAGACAGAGCATGGGTGGGGGAAGGGCAGAGAGACAGAGGGAGTCACAGATTTCGAAGCAGGCTCCAGGCTCTGAGCTGTCAGCACAGAGCCCAATGCAGGGCTCAAACTCATGAACTGTGAGATCATGACCTGAGCCAAAGTCAGATACTTAACCGACTGAGCCACCCAGGGGCCCCTAAATAAACAAACTTTAAAAATACTTTCAAAGAATAAAAGAAAAAAGAATACTTCCCAATCTGTTTTATGATGCTAAGATAATTCTGATAGCAAAAAAGGAAAATTATGTTACAGTACACAAAAGGAAACTATTAAGCAATAAATATCTTTCATGAACCTATATATAAATATGCAGACCAGAATATTCACAAATCATATTGAACAATATGCATATAAATTATATCACATCTTGATCAGTAATGCCACATTTACTTCACTAATGCAAGATTAGTGTAAAAGTTGCAATCAACTAATGTAGATTTTACATTAAAGATTAAAAGAGAATAACTGTGGAACCATCTCAATATGCAAAAAAGTATTTGACAGAATTCAATACCAGTTAATGATGGAAAGCTTGGCAAGCCATTAATTGGAGAAAAAAACTCTTTTAATCTGATAAATGGTATTTATCTACACAAAGCCTGTAAATATCATCACACTTAATGCTTAAATAATGAACACTTTCCCCCTAACATCAGAAGCATGATTGATTCAATATGGTACCAATACCGGAGGTTCTAGCAATTACCATAAAACAAAAGAACAAAGGTATACAAATGAGAAATAAAGAAATAAAACTGTGATTATTCACAGTTGACATGATAATATACACAGAAAATATAAAAGAATCTGCAAATAAACTATTAGAATTCATAAATGAATTACGTAAAATTGCTAGATAGAAAAACAATCTGCAAAAACCAGTTGTATCTTTTTGTCTTATTATTTTTTTATTATTTTAGAGAGAGCACTGAATGGGGGAGAGGGAGAGAGAGAGAGAGAGAGAGAGAGAGAGAGAGAGAGAGAATCTTAGATAGGCTCTGGGTTCAGCTCAGAGCCTGATGCAGGGCTCAATGGCACAACCATGAGATCATGATCTGAGCTGAAACCAGAAGTTAGATGTTCAACTGACTGAGTCACCCAGGTGCCCCCCAGCTGTATTCTTATATACTTCTATAATCAATTAGAAAGTAAAAACCTTAAAAATGGAACTTATAATAACATAAAAACACCAAATACCTAGAAATATATAATGAAGGATGTGCAAAGCCCTATACTAAAACCTACAAAGCATTGCTAAGAGAAATTAAAGACAACATATCAATGGAGAAAAATACCATGTTCATGGATTAGAAGACTCATATTGCTAAGATGCTGCATCCCACTAAATTGATCTATAGATTAAGTGCTATCCCAATCAAAATTCCAGTAAGGTTTTTTTTTTTTTGTAGAAATCAATGGGAAGATTCCAAAATTTATACAGAAATGCAAAGGACCTAAAAAGGTCAAGATATATTAAAAAAAATGTCAACAATAGCCAAAACATGGAAGGAGCCTAAATGTCCCTCACCTGACGAATGGATCAAGAAGATGTGGTATATATACACGATGGAGTACTACATGGCAATGAGAGGGAATGACATATGGCCATTTGTAGGAAAGTGGATGGACCTTGAGGGTGTCATGCTGAGTGAAGTAAGCCAGGCAGAGAAGGACAGAAACCATATGTTTGCACTCATAGGTCTAGCAGGAAAACAAGAGAGACCTAATGGAGAACCAGGGGGAACGGAGGAGGGAGAGAGAGTTGGGGAGAGAGAGGGATGCA